>NW_017731918.1:607934-642456 GCF_001890085.2 Hipposideros armiger | reverse complement strand
CTCACTTTAGGTCTGTTGATACCATTTTGCTGTTAGATACTATAATATATGAGATTCCAAATGATGCTGTAACAAATCGCCGCACAGTGTTTTAGAACAAGACAAAATTAGTATCTCACTTACTGTTTTGGAGCTCAGAAAGCTGAAATGAGTGCCACTGGGCAAAACCCCAGGTTTCCAGGGTGGCCTTCCTTTCTTCAGGTTCTAGGGGAGAATCAGTTTTCTTACCTTTTTCTCTTTGTAAAGGCTGCCTGCATTCCTCAGCTCATGACGCCATTTCTCTACCTTCAAAGCTAGAGAGATCAGGCTGAGTTCTTTCCGTGCTAGTTCTCTCTTTCCTGCTTCCACTTACCTTTATAAAGACCCTCTGATTACATTGAGCCCACCTGGGTAATCCAGGCTAGCTTCTCCATCTCAACATCAGGTGATTGATGACATTCATTCTTGTAACCTTAATTCCCCCTTGCTAACATGACTACAGGTTCCAGAGATCAGAACACGGGCATTTTTCATGGGTCACTCTACTGCCTACCATAGTGGACACCTTGATTCAAGTATAACTTGATAAAATAAAATGAAAGGCTTGCATTTGCAATCTGATAGGCATACAAGTTTGTTGTAAAAGGCTGAGGTCTGTTTCTTTTATTAGAGATTTTTCTTAGTCAATCCACTTGACGTTACTGAGCTAATGTGTTCCTTCTTCCTTAGGTAGTGTTATGACTTTCATGTAGGTACTCCTCAAAATTACATTTAATTATTTCAGTATACTTCCTTTCTTCAAAGAGGCTGCATACTTTTCAGTAGTAAAAAAGCTGCTAGTTTGTTGATTCTAACTGAATTTCTTGATCATGCATGACACCTGGGTGCTGAGCCCATGGCTTTGGCTCCCACTTAATCAACACATTAAATCTTAGCATGTATAATGTGACATGGCCATATTAAAAAAAAATTTAAAGAAATTTTAGGACAAATTTCTCTGACTCCCCACATCCTGTATTATTTTTTTCTGGAATGTTAGGAAATTATTACTATTTTAATTGGCCTTAAGAATACTCTTCCCAAAATGATACTTAAGAACAAACAAAAATTTTGGTGGACCCAGAGAAAGTGTAAAATATTAAATTATGTAAACAACTTAGAAATATAAAAACAGCTAAGCTCTAGATGACTGTATTTTGCCTTGTCATTATTTGTACAGCAAAAAATACGTTACAGAAAACTATGGGTGCTTTGAAGATGCTCTTGTTTTGCTTTCTTAAACATAAGTCATTTTGGTTTATTTGTCCCATCCTATGCTGACCTCATGCCTATAAGAGTTGTCTGAAAATAGAGAAGCATTTAAAGGGCAAAAGGGGAAGACAGAAATCAATATCTGTCTTAAATGTAAATCATCAAAGAGATTCTATACAAATGATAAGAAAGGAGAAGGTGAAGGACTTAGTTATTTTTAATCAAGTCTGTTTTAAATAAACAGAGATTTGTGTTGCAACATGAAAACCTGATTTTCAATACTTTGAGAAGAGATCAGATGACAACATGACATCTGGGTAAAGGCTATTGACTTTTTAACTCCTAAATAATTTTAAACTGAACAAAATCCTTCTGCTTAATATAATCATAAAGTATTTCCCCACATTTATTTTAAATTACGCAGCAGATATTACTCTGCATGAATTTCTCAAAAGAACTTCATCAGTGACTTTTGTGAAGCAAATATAATAAAACAAAATGCACTATTTTATAATGTTCTTGTTGATCAAACATAGTATTTATAATAATAACTTTTATTAATTTAACTTCAGAGGCCTCATGAAGGTAATGTATAAAGATGTTATAGATGAGAAACTTAATACACCTTAAAAGGAACTTAAAGGTATAGAATGAAGTAGGTCAGTTGACAGTACAGATGTTTTCTCTGGATTCTTAAAAGAGATCTAGGGGCTGGCCAACTGGTGCGTTGGTTAAGAGTTGGCTTGGGAGCACCAGCTCTGAGTAGTAGGGCCCTGGTTCGGATCCCATATGAGGGCCAGTGACACTGCCCTCTACAGCTAAGATGGTGAACAACAACTCGACCTGGAGCTGGGCCGCCATGAGTCGCTGGCTAAGGTATAGGCTGCAGTGGGGCTGGCCGGCAGTAGGTGTGAGCTTTCATGAGCTGTGGTGAGCTGCCGTGAGCAGCCATCTAATGGTCCACAAGCAACTGCCTCACTTGGGAAGAGTGCAATGATAATACCAACATGGGCCAGTGAAGCGACATCCTCCACAACTAGACTGAAGAATAAAAGTACAGCCACTTGTCTGTTCCCCTTCCCCAATTCCCCAACACCATTCCCCTCCCCCAATTCCCCAATAAAATCTTTGAAAAAAAAAAGAGATCTAGAACTCTGCTCTCAAAGATGAAAGCTCACCTGGAACTGTTATTCCATCAGTAATCCATTCAACATGCATTTATGCCACACTTTACATAGGTACTAACAAAAAGAAGAGTTCCCACTTTTAAAAATTCAGCATCCAATGGGGAAAAAAAGCCATGTGAACAAACAATTAGATAAAAATATTGCAAATAATATAATGGAAAGGGAAATGCTGACATGACGCAATTCAGAGAAGCAAATTGTAACATTTAGGCCTGCACAGCTCAAATTACAACACACAACAAAAATTAGAGTGGGGATTTTTTCCTCCTACCTCTCAAAAAATAGCTAAATCACATGATTCTAACAGAAAGCAATATTTTGCATCCATATTTAGACCAAATCAGCAGCATGTGGTCTAAAGGTACTGCAAGTGAACATTTTCTAAATCTGTGTTAATCAGATATATTCCAGCTGATCATTTTGAGTGCTGTACTTGCATGAAGTACAAGTAATTCTAAAATAATTTTTATACTATGATATGGTCAAACATTATGAAATCAAATTGACTATCTTTTTAAATTTTTTACATTCTTTTAAAAAATCTATTAAGTTTATTGGGGTGGCATCGGTTAGTAAAATTATATAGGTTTCAAAGGTACAATTCTATAATACATCAATTATATATTGCATTGTGTGTTCACTACTCAAAGGCAATTCTTCCATCACCATATATTTGACCCCCTTTAGCCTTTTCTACCACCCTCCTTGTCCCCTTACCCTCTGGTAACAACTAAATTATTGTCTGTGTCTATGAGTTTTTGTTTCTTTGTCTTGTTCGTTTGCTGCTTTCAGTTTTGTATGCCACATATAAGTGAAGTAATATGTTTCTTGACTTTTTCTGTCTGACTTATTTCACTTAGCATGACAGTCTCAGAATCCATCCATATTGTCACAAGTGGAAGTATTTCATCTTTTCTTATGGTCGAGTAATATTCCATTGTATATATGTACCACATCTTCTTTACCCAATCACCATCTATCAAAGGACACTTCAGTTCTTTCCATGTCTTGGCCACCATGAATAATGCTGCAATGAACATAGGAGTACAAATATCTTTACAAATAAATGTTTTTGGATTTTTGGGCAGTTACCCAGAAAAGGGATTTCTGGGTTGTATGGTAATTCTATTCTTAATTTTTTTGAGGACTCTCCATGCAGTTTCCCATAGTAGCTGTACCAGTTTACATTACACCAGCAGTGTATGAGGGTTCTTTCTTTACACAACCTCTCCAAAACTTGTTATTATTTATCTTGTTGATGATTGCCATTCTAACAGGTATGAGGTGTTATCTCATTGTGTTTTGATTTGCATTTCCCAAATACCAAATGAAGTTGAGCATTTTTTTCATATATCTGTTGGCCATTTGTATGTCTTCTTGGGATAAGTGTCTCAACATAAAAAAAAACAAACAATCCAGTTAAAAAATGGTTAGAGGACCTGAACTAACTATCTTTTTAAAAAGTGTTATACAGTACAATTTTGCATGGGTAAATTATCCATGGGAATATGAATTAGCATGAGCTTCAGGCCCAAAACAAAAGAAGGTCATCAAACAAAATAATAACATTCCAATCTCTTACTAAACCCTAGGGAATGGATATTTGTGAAGAAAATTACATACCAACAATCAACAGGTCAAAAAGCTTGTGTTCTTCATGGGATAGTAATGTGGGGCTCAAAGGAGGAAGAGACTGGTTGTTAAAGATAACTATAAAAGCTAAAAGTGACCAATTTGATAACTTAGTTTGTTTTGTTGTTGTTCTTTAGACTTCTCCATTTAAGGAGACAATAAGCTTAAGCATGGCCTTTGGGAGAACACTGTGCACCCTTAAATGCTTTAATTTTGCTCCAAAGCAATTATGTAGAGATGTTCAGGTCGTACACTATACAAACCTAGGGGCCCCATTTACACTGTATGATTCACTTCAAAAGATAATTTTCCAGAAGATGGTAGTAAAGTCTATTGCTGTATTTCAACAGATCGAGTAGTGTCCTGAAAAAGGAATGTCTCTTTCTACTTTGCACAAAGGCCCCCAGGCTACCCTTCAAAGGCATCTCATAGCATCCAGTTAAATGATAGAGGAAAAATCTCCTTTTATTTATTTTTACTTTGATGTTAAGTAGATAAACACTTGAAAAATAGATTGGAAAATAAAGTGGACAGTTCAACCTTGACAAGACCACATATAAAAAAAGAATTTGTCTTAGCACCAAGGGAAATATAGACATTGAAATTCCTCCAACCTTTAATGTGGTATTCACAAAAGAATAAACAGTGCAATTTTTCTTAAAGGAAAGAGATAAAGAGTTAAAATATATTACTGGACAAAAATGTTGCAATTGCATAACCCTTCTATAAAAGAACAATCCAGAGTTTTCTTAAATCCCATAAAATTCTATTGCCGAAAATGCTCAAGAATTAAGTGTATATGTGTTTAAATAATACCATAATTATATGCATATGCATATTTTTATCATATATATGTGAAGAAATACATAATGTATCAATTTCACTAATTTACAATAATATACACTATATAGTATATTGTAGGATTGATGAATTTCTGCAATAAATAAATCTTTAATAAGCCCAGTATTTCTGATATTAGTTTGCTTTATGACATTTTTTTTCTCCTTCAAAGATTCATCTATTCACATCTTGTGGAAGGGATAATGTGGGGAATTTGTGTTGGAATAGTTTTCATGATATTTTACATGTAAGTAGATTAGGAGGTATCTATTTTCCCCCCTCATTAGTTAGACACTTTTTAAAATAGTTAAGGCTAGACAATGTAAGGAATATGATTAGGAAAAAATTTGACTTAAAAGACCGAAAGAAGCCTGTATTTTATTTTAACATTCTGGACCCTTAGCCATCTTTGCCTTTAGAGGCTGCATTAAAGAACTTCCACTTAATTAACTGACACTGCTGATCTGAATTAATGACAAGATCCCTAGCACCTGTTTTTAGCTTCCTCCAGGGAGCCAGTTGAATGGAGAAGGCAGATTGAGAAAGTCTCAGAGGGCCAAATGAATCCAGGAGATAGCGTAGAGGCTAATTTCTACTGTAAGACCTTCATTAGTCATCTGTTGAACATCAGTTACTGAGTTGGGAATATTTCTTCAGCAAGAGGTGAATATGCCTTCCTTTAAATAAATCTGCTCAAATGTGCATGATTTAAGATTCCCTTTGACAAGAACACTTAAGATTTCAGATACTTCAGTCATGTCAAATAGCAATGAAATAAATGCGAATACCAGAGGATCTTGCCCTCAAAAATTCCATTGTACAAAAATTAACTAAGAGGATATCAGTATTGCTTAACAGTTATTTCCAGACTATTAATATGACAGCGCCCAAACTCTGACACTGCTTTCCTTTTTATCCTTTATAATTAATACCATGGATAGTAAGGACATGCTCCTTCCTTTCACAGGATCAAATTCTTTCATTGCCAAAGGACTAATTCTTTACTCAGCAGAACTCAAAGTAACTAAAGATCTAAAAAAATAATAATCTCTCAATTGCTTTCTGTCAGTGAAAACAGTCTTGACTACATCTCAATTTTAAGGGTGGAACAATGCAAGAGATAGAAGTGGTTTATGTCCTTAGGAGCTTCCAATGAGTAAGAGCTCATTGCTTTGTGTTCCATAAGCCATGGCGACTTTTTTTTTTTCTTTTTCTGAGAAGCAGTGCTTCTTGGCATAGATAGAGCTGCTAGCAAAAAAGAAGTAATTAGGAGTGAACTTTCAAGGAGCCAATATAGATTTAAAGACTACTTGCCTTTATTATGCATTTTTAAAGGTTTCTGTTAAACTGTCTGTGGATATCTTCTCACGTATAATTCCATAGGAGTGAAGAGAGTGTTAAAAAGTTAATAAAATATCAGTAAACATGTAGACTTCAATAATTTATAGCAAATTTAGATATTAGGGGGAAAATTTATACCAAAGGTGTTTTTTGTTGTTGTTGTTTGTTTTTACCAAAATGCTTTAGTTTTGATCATTGGCAAACTATTATAACACATATTATTGTTATATAACAAATCATTCCATACCAAAATAGTGTCTTCATATAATTTAGTTTGCATTGCATTGCTGGGTTGCTTATAGATGCCATGAGTAATTTAAAAGAGCCTATTCCCTCTCCTCATATAAAATAAGAGACAGAGAAAGTCATGAGCTGAAAATAGAGCAGTGAGAACAGGAGCTTCTATGAATGTCAATTTCTCCGAAGGGCCTGTGCAATATTAATCCGCAACCTGATTATTGTGAGGGAGGCAGAGCAGGGCTAAATTAGAAATCCTATGAATTAACTGTGGGCCTGAAAGGAGCCAAGGAAAGTTTCCTTTAGTTTTACTTCATGGGCCCTGGCATAAGGAAACGTAAATGCTCTGTGAGAAAGTATCTTCTAGGTGGGCTTTCAGGAATCCCACTGACAAAAAAAAAAAGCCAAGAAACAAACACAAAATCACCAATCAAGAAAAAAACATCAATATTAATGAGACTAAGCAAAACCAAACAATATCTAACTCTCACTACTCCAAAATGAATATTTGACATGTCAGATACAGAATATAAAACAATTATATATGAAATGCTTAAAGAAAATATAAAAGAATCATAAACAGGAGTAAATGATATAATCAAAAGTATAAGACAAATCTGAAAACATAACCAAGTGGAAACATTGGAAATGAAATATATGACTTTGGTGGAGGTGTCAACTAATGGATTAAATAGCAGACTAGATACAGCTGAAGAGAGAATGAGTTATCAGGAAGGTAGAGCATAAGTGACCAGAAAACAGTAAAGAGAAACATGTACATGGAAAACTGGAGTTTAAAGAGACATTAAGTTCTAATGTATATCTAATTTGAGCAACCAAAATCAAAGAATAGAGAAAATAAAGGAAAGGCAAATTTGAAGAGAAAATAGAAAACAATTTTCTAGAATTTGTGAAAGATAAAAATCCATAGATATTGAAGTAAAAATAGAATTAAAAAAATCCATACTAGACAAAATTTAGTAAAATTGTAGTGTGTCACTATAAAAGAAGGTTTTAGCAAATTTAGAGATAAAACACCAATCAATTTCAAAGGAACTATGTTTAAATAAACAGGAGACTTTTAAAGTGTAGCTAGTAGTCAGTGAAATAATGAAATAAGTTTCAGTATGAGAAAATCATTGTCAGCTTAGAATTTGTCAGCTTAAAACTAATTTTCAAGAAACAGAATAAAATAAATAAATGTTCAGAAAAATACAACACTAGGAGCTTACCAACAACAATAGATTTAAGGAATTTCTGAAGGATGTTCTTTAGGCAGATTTTAAAAAGTTATAGAAAAAAGACCTGAGATTCAAGATGAAATGGTGAGTAAAGGCATAAATAAGTTTGTAAATCTAAACAAACAATAGCTGCATAAAATAATAATAATGTTTTCTAATATGTCGTTTTACAACAAAAGACAGAAAAAATATTAGACAAACATAACATATAAATTGGGAGTCAGGGAGATGATATAAAAGTTTTCTGTCACTTGAGTTCTTTGAGAGAATATTTATAGCAATAACTTGAGACTTTCTTGAGTTAAGTGCAGTAATAAAATTCAAGGTTAACCAGTTATTAAAACGATAGAAATAGGGTGTATAAATCCTAAAAGAGTGTATGTGTATGAAGCAGGTAAAATGAAAAACAATTAACTTAAATAAAGGAGGTAATAAAATAGAAAAAAGAGTCATAAAAATCAGTGAAGTAAAAATAAAAATATGACAGAGATGACCCTAAATATCCCATGAATTATAATTTGTGTAAATTTGCTAAATAATTATATTTCAGGATAATTAAATAGCTCTAGCTAGTAAGAGTAAGTTTTTTTTACAGAAGAAAGTCAAGCTAATAAATATGCAAAAAGTGATAGAAGTATGAAAGGGAATAGATATCCCATAGTGTCAAAGTAACACAATAACATCACACAGATTGTTTTCTGATTGTACGAGGAAAAATATAGTTTTTCATAAAGACATTAGATGCCACTACCCTGACCAGTGGGTGCCTAACGTTGAGATATGCAAACATTATATAGCTCCTAAGTTCAAAGTTTAAACATTAGTTATGATAAATTTCTGCCAAAACTATTTAACTTAAATATTATTAAATGTAATGTTATTTCTAACATTTAGATCATAGGGAAAGTTGGCATGCTGGAAATTTGATAAGAGTTGATGTTGTAGTCTGGAGTCCAAAATCTGCAGGGAAAGCCAGCAAGCTGGAACTCAGGTAGGATTTCCATGATACATCTTGAGGCATAGCACTTTTTCATTCTGGAAACCTTAGCCTTTGCCCTTAAGGCTTTTAACTGATTAGGTGAGGCCAATCCAGTTTGAGGAGGATAATCTGCTTAATTGTAAATGCTAATCAAGTCTAAAAAAATGACTTTACAACATCTAGATGAGTGTTTGACTAAACAACCTGTCAGGACAGCCTAACCAAGTTGACTAGATACTTGTCTTGTTAGGGAGACCACTTCATGGACGGTGTAGATGCCTGACCACTGCAGTGCACACCTGAAGTTGAAGCTGGATAATATTGAATGTCAACTATAATTTTTATATATATATATATATATATATATATATATATATATATATATATATATATATAGTCACAGGATGTGGAGTACAGCATAGGGAAGATAGTCAATGGAAGTGTAGCAGCTATATACAATGTCAGAGGGGTAGTAGGTTGGGGGAGGGGGGCTATCACTTTGTGAGGGATGAAATGTCTAATTAGTACATTGTTTTGCACACCTGAACTAATAAAAGGAAATTAACCATCACAGGTATATAATGGACTTTTGTTTTGTTTGGGGCTTTTTTTGTTATGTAAGAGAATATATTTTAGAAATATAAATGAAAGAAATAGTGATAAAATATGCTGTCAGGAATTTGCTTTGAAGCATTTCAAAAATGAATAATTTTAAATAGACTGCATTTTCATATCAGATTCCTATAAATCTAGCAATATGCTATTTATAAAAGACAAACCTCAAATATAGGTCATGGATCATGTAACGGTTCAAAGTAAAAGGTGAACAAGATGTACCAGGTAAATAACAATATGTAGAAAGCTGTAAATACACATTTTCCCACTGGACAAATTTTACTAGTGGATTGCCCTTTTATTCATCCTAATTCTGAGAGTCCCTCTAGCCATTAAAACTGCAATGGCAAAAAATGACCTACGTTTGAATAAAGAAGCTATGTGTTTGTGAGTATATGTGTGTGTTTAAGTAATAATATTTTATCTATGAAGAAAAGACCACTTCAGTATCTTTTCTTTGGTTTATTAAAAAATAGAATTTTTGCATTATGATTCTGATAAAAATGTAATGTATTCCCTCTATAGCAACATAGATTCCTGAGAGAATCCATAGATTATCTGTAAGTTTATTATTCTCAATATATTATTCCTGCCAAAAGCTTTGTGTTGTCTCTTGCTTTGACATACGTATGTTGCCAAGGAGGTAAATACCAAATATAATTCACTGACTTCTACTTCAACTCTAGAGATTACACAAAGACTTAGAAAAAAACTTGATGTGTTTTTGCAATCCATCAAAGTTATGATGGTATTTTCAGGTGGATCACGTGGAAAGGAAGAACAAAATTTCCCTAGAACCTGTTATTCTTTTTGAAGTGTTCCATATTTAATGAAAAATATTAATGAAAATGGACTTAAGTCTTTTAATCTCACTTCTGGTGTCATTCCCTAAGTTGTTGCTTGTTCAGTATAGCATTTGAATTCAAAAATTGACACTTGCAAACAGAGTCGTCTTGATGTCAAGAATGTAACTCAAAAGTTTGTCTTCAGAAGTGAGGCAATGCCATACATTAAGCATGCTCCTAATGTTTATATTATAAACAACAACATAACCATTGTTGCTTTCTATATTTTTATTTTATGTAGTTTTCTACTAGCTCAGTAAATTACAAAAATGAAAGAAGTCAATAATCAGAGGTTACACTATGCAACCACATTAGGCTGCATTTTAATTCAGTTAAGAATACGTATTATGTTCCTACAATTGAAAGATGCTACAAAACAGGGAACATGAGCAAAGTGTAGTCATTGTTTTCAAGGATGTCTAGAGGTGAAGGCAGACATACATAAATCTGTAGAGTATACAATAACAGAGTAATAAGTAAGTTGCTCAGTGAGTCCATAGAAGTAGAAATTAATTTGATATAGAGAACCAGAAAATGTTATGGAGAAAAAGTTTCCATCAAAATTTTGGATATAAAGCCTAACTCAGTTTTACATATACACATGCGAAATAGAGGATATAAATATTCTCGGATTTTTTTAGTGATTAGAGCCATCAGTTATTCAAGTTGAATGTGCTTATTTCTGCCCTTTAGGCAGCATTTAACTGCTCTGAATTTCACTCATAAATCATTCTAATCAAAGTAAATGCTTTATGTAGTCAAATCTCCACCAGAGGAGTCACTTCTCCTACAGGCATTCTGCTCTTTCTCTTAGACTAAGCTAAATGATAAGGTGCTACAGCCAGAGATATATTCTAAAATTTGTTAGCATGACTGTGAATGGTAAGCTTTCACTATTCCACAGCTGTAAGTTAGACTCATTAAGTTCTAACACTCACCCTGAAAATGAGATATATTTTTCTGTTTCTAAACAAGATAACTATAGCCTAGTGTAGTTTGTTCATTTGGCATTTATGTGTTTCAAATCTTTTGAAAATACACTATAACTTTTTCTATTTACAATACATACATATATATAGATAAATAGATAATAGATAGATATAGATATACATATACATATCTTTACTTTTTAAAATTGAATTTTGTAATGGGATAAAATTGGGGCCAAATTTGTCATAGAAATAGAAACCATGTGTCTGTTTCCCTGATTAAGCTGAGGAGAGGTTTGCAGTGATTTTTCATTCAGTGCAAGCTAATTTATAATTAACACATAAAAATAATAAATGCAATAAGATACAAAGTAATAACTCTCATGAATAAAATCAGATTTTTCAGAAAGTGGCTAACAATCTTTAAGCTCTTGAGTTTATCTTATAGTAGTCCAAGTTTATTATTATACATTTCTAAAGATGTTACTGGATGCTCTTTTAAAAAAATAAATCTTAAACTTTTGGAAATACAGAGCTAACCCACATGGGCATCTACCCTTACCTACCGCATAATATTATAGAATATGAAGCTATTTAAAAGTTATTATGTGAGTTTATAAAGACAAGCAAATCTCAGATTAAAGAATTGAAGAGAATATTGCAAGCCAAAAGGGCATGCTTGAGCTGACACTTTGGAAGCCTCTGGAAATTTTAGACCTAGATAATCTTGCTGGGGACTGGGAGCTGAAAATATGCAAAAGATGTGTCCTTTAGTCTTATGAGGGAGGGGAATGTAAAGGACAAGGAGAGTCTAGAGCTGTCCCTGCAGGAGACCCAAAGAGCAGCCTTTTCTATGGCGAAGGTTAGAGCCACTCCTCTTACTGACCAAGAAAAAGGGCAACTCTCTAGGGCCTTGGATAAAAAAAAAATGTTGTCTTCAAGATATCAAAAATAAAATAAATATTTTGTGTGTGCTTTATTTATTTTGATAAAAGAAGGCGTTCACTAAGAATATGTAAGGATGATAAACTTTAATGCACATAACATTTTGAAATATAGAAATAAAAATCTGATCTAAATGACTGAAGAAAAAATGACAAAAGCTCAGTGAGATACTTTTGTCACACTTTTTAAAGCAATGGACACATAAAAAGGGCCCCCCAAAAGGAGGATATTTATAATTTGAATATCACAATTGATAAGCTTGGTTTATATACTATCGAGTGTGTGGTGGTTTATGTGTTAGACGTGTGTGTGTTTAGTTATGTGTGTTTAGAAAGAGAAACAGAGGAGGGAGGGAGAGAGTACAGAGAAAACGAGAAATAGAGATAATGAAAAAAATAACTTTTTGCTAACATACTAAGTATACAATTTATCAGATATAAATAAAATAGTCACTAAAGCTGACCAGGCCTTACGAAAGAAAAAATTTCAATAGATTCAAAAAAATAAAAAAATAGCATTATTTGATCAAATTCAACTTAATAAAAGTTATTCTTAAATATCGCAAAAGCAAAAGAACTAAAATTGTCTACTTGAAAAATCTGAAAGGTATTTCTAAGACTCAGATTTAGGATAATATTAAAATTGAAATCATATGTAATTTAGAAAATTATAACAGCATACTCTATTTGAAAATCATGAGAAGTAAACAGATCTATACTCAGAATACAGCTTATATTTCAAAATATATTTTGTACCAAGGGATGATGTATAATGTAAATAATCTAAGCATACAGTAGAAGATGAAAAATAATAAAATAAATCCAAGAAAGGTTAAAAAATAAATTAAATACATTTACAAGATAACAAAATTGATAGATCTCTTACAATTTAGACAAGAACTACAAAGCAGAGATAAATAAGAAGACATAACTATAGATAAAAAAGATGTTTAAATTATAGTCAGAAAATTTGATATATAATTTTATGTACATATATTTAAGAATCTAAATGATATGGATATTTATGTTGCAAAAAAACGATTATGCAAATCGCTTTAGAAAAAAAATAACAACCACAATATAATATGTCAATGACAAACAAAAAACCTTAAGAAAAAGAAAAAACCTCACAGATTATTTCTAGCAACATTTCAAAGAATTAAAAAATGATGTATAAATATCTAACACATAGAAAAATATGACATACTTCTATGTTGATCCTCTTAACATAACACTCATTTAAAAATATAGTATATATACATTAGTTTCTATTTAATCTTGCATTTAAATATAAAAGCAAAAGTCTAAATAAAATATTACCAAATAGAAATCAGTAGTATATAAAAATAGTAAAATGGCTTGCATTATTAGAAAAACACCAGTGTCATTCATGTAATTTAATTATAGCACAAAATCAGGATACATGATGGTATAATTGCTTAATTAAAAAGATTTAAGGAGAAAAACAACACGATTTTAATAGTTAAAAAATTATTAATTCAACATTATTGATAAAACGTAATATAAGGCCTGAGGGAGCTACAAATGGAAAATCCTAACCTAGATAAAAAAATATCTACTAGCACACAGATTAGCTATCACACTAAATGATAAATTATTAAAACCATTCCTGTTAAATATAAGTCACAATTAAGAATGCTGTTACTGTTACTATTTCACATTATACAATAGTTCCTTGCCAAGGCTAATAAAACATGAGAAATACTGGAAAGGGCACAAATATTATCACTTACAGACAATTCAGTTGTCTCCTGGGGCTATCAACTCTAAAAAATGTTTAGCTATTTAGATGATTCTATAACTTGGCTACAAACAAAATAAAGTCTTAGAGACCAATAACTTTTTAATATACCAGTGCTATCCAGCCAGAAAATATCATGGGAAAACTATGTTATTTGTAATAGCAATAAAAACATGTAATATCTAGATGTGAGCTTAATAAGAAACATACAAGATGTGGAATTTAAAACAAGTATAGAGGATTTTAATAGAAATTCAAAAGATAATTCTAAAGTTGATTGAGGGATAAAGTGTAAAATGAGGTAAAAATGTAGATTTGTAAAAAAACAATAATTTATTCTATCAGATAGCAAGCAGATTACATATAAATAGCAATTAAAATGTGTACTTTAGATATACGAGGTCTGAGAATTAAGTTCAAGAACTTGTTGCAATGATGTTGCTAACCTTTTTTGATATAAGAGGGATTATTCATTATGGATTTGTACCAACGGGACAAACAGTTAATCAAGATTACTATTTGGAAGTGCTGAAAAGGCTGTGTGAAAAAGTTAGATGAAAACGACCTGAATGTTTCGCCAGCAATTTGACAATGCACCAGCTCACACGGCACTGTCTGTGAGGGAGTTTTTAGCCAGTAAACAAATAACTGTATTAGAACACCCTCCCTGCTCACCTGATCTGGTGCCCAATGACTTTTTTCTTTACCTGAAGATAAAGGAAATAATGAAAGAGAGACATTTTGATGACATTCAGGACATCAAAGGTAAAATGATGACAGCTCTGATGGCCATTTCAGAAAACGAGTTCCAAAATTGCTTTGAAGGATGCTGGCATTGGTGCATAGCTTCCCAAGGGGAGTACTTCACAGGTGACTGTAGTGATATTCAGCAATAAGATATGTAACACTTTTTCTAGGATGACTTCGTGAACTTAATTGTCCGACCACATAGATATTTAATTAAAATATAAGTTTATGCTTTTTTTTTTTTTAAGCTGAGCCATCCTGCCACCTGTTGGCAGCTCAGTGGCTACTCAGCTTGGGCCAGGAATTGAACTGCTGTTGCTCAGAGCTCTCACTCTTGAGCAAGCTCTTAACCAACTAAGCCACTCGGCCGGCCTCAAGTTTTGCTTTATATACAGTTTTATTCTATACCTCTTAAGGAAAAATAATGTATTCATTGATAGCTACCTGTGTTATAAAAAGGAAACAACAGAAATGGTAGATAGCTTTGGCATCCATTTAAATCATTCCTAGTAAGGACAATGTAAACTAATCGTTTCTTGTTTGTTTCTATTATTCTACAAACTTGAAAATACTTTTAAAAAGTAGAAATAAGATTTATCTAGATACCACAGTGATGTGAAATCAAAATTAACTCAGAAAATTAAATAGCTTTTGATGAATAAATATAGTTTCTTTAGTGTCAGGATAGACAAATTAGTCCTTTAGATTTTGATGGAATGGAGGCTTTGAGTTAGAGAAGAAAAATACTCACAAGTAATATCTTACATGACAACATCAGCTATTATCTCCTTTGAAAACAAAATTATGTATAAGTATAAAAACATGAATATTATTGTTATGAAATATAGCTCATGAACTTTGTAAACAAATCTGAACATTAATTCAATAGCTGCTATTTTGGGGTCTTGCATTCAAGCAGAATCTTTAGAACTACTGTGTAAGCTTCTTCTGACATATGGAAATTCTGCTTTGTCTAACATGACAGTCAAGTGAAATGTCAAACTATCTCTAGATGGTATTTAAAAAGACTCAAAAGAAGAAAAGAAAGAAAGAAGGCCAAATATAGACAAACCAAAATTTTAGAATAGAGGAAGAGACAATTAAAACCCCTCTAGGCCAGCGATTTTAAACCATGGTTCACAGACCTCTTAAGGGGGCCCTGGGATAAAACAGAGCATATTAACTTAAAGTAAACATGATCATCAACATTTCTAGTCGGAAACTACACAACTAAACTACGTCTTAAGTGATGTTCAATTGTATGTTTTAGTTTGTGGTTATTCGTTCTCTAAGGTGTCTGTCAAATTGAACATCATCGGGTAACCAAATCATGGAATTTGAACATTTTAAGATAGTAACAACCAACTGAACATTCACTGTGAACAAAATACCTTCTCATTTGTGGTATATCAAACAATTCAATATAGCAACATATTATAAACAATAATTCTCTGCTGAAACATCTTATTTAAAATGTTTTAATTACTATGCATGGCATTACACCGATCCTATTATAAGAAAGTGAGATCAAGGTCATAAAGAATTAATCGCCAGCCATGAGTCGAGGCAAAAAAAATATGAAACCGAATCATCCTTATGGGTAAAGAGAGGAGTAAAGATACTTTTTATACTGAGTTTCTGAGCCAGTGAAAGGAATCAAACAACTTAGTATGCTTATATTTGAGTAATACTTAAGTTATAAAGTGTTTTCACATACTTAATCTTGTTTGATCTGAACAACATTTTGAGGAAAGCAGGGCTTCTTGGCCCAGAGTAAATCAGATCAGAAATGTCAAACAATAACAGTAGTGGAAGTGGTGAAACCAGAGTGCCGACACTTAATCTGGTGTTTTCCAGCTGCTTGTGTTGTGAGAATTGATGAAGAAAGTCCACTAGCATTGAGAAAGGCCTGTGATCAAGGCAAAGTGAACAGCAGTCACAATGAGAAAAACTCGCCTTTACCTCTCTCTCCTATCTGTTCATCTAGCAAACTAGTTGTAATGGGATGGTAGAGTAGGACTCTTCCAGTTTCAGTTTATTTGCGCTCCCAAGAACAGGTGCCAACTACTCCTTCATTACAAAACAAGGTGCTAGATAGCCATTTGGTAATGACAAAACAAGTATTCCTAAGTCAGTTTTACGTCTCTTAATAACTCCCTCTCATAAAGCATTTAAAAGGGGTGAAGTGAAAGAGGCCAGGGCGTTTGCTGGTTGTTGGTTGGCCCTCCAGAAGATTATATTTAAGAGCCGATAGGCACTGTAACAGCTTCTCACTGCTCTGGACTATGTCAGAAGCCACAACTAGTCCAGGGTGGAGAGGAGTGAATGATGGAAGAGAGAAGGCAACCTCATTCATTCCCTCATTGCTGGGCTGATTTGGGGAAGCAAGAAGCTATAAGTTTGGTGAAATTTAGGGTTTTGATTACCATCCCATAGTGTGTGTGTGTGTGTGTGTGTGTGTGTGTGTGTGTGTGTGTGTGCGTGAAGTAATCAGAGGATTTGTTTTTACGTCTCAGAATGAGTAGCAAATTCTTAAAAACCTCACAATAGTTTTTATTCATATAATGGGTAAAAGGAAACCCCTGGAGTGTTTTGAACAAGCAGTTACTTGTTGGAGGTGGTTTGGAAAAATGGTTTCTTTCTGATGACATCTTATGAAGCTTTGTGTTCAATGCAATGGTTATGGACACTGAGCACGTCTGAAGAAGAACTCTTGAAACTGCCTTACCCATCCTCAATTTTTTTCCTCTCCCAACAATGTGACTGATCCAATTTCTCAGGGCAAAAACTTAAGTGTACACTTTCACTCCTCATTTTTAATACTCCCTACACCCAATCCATCAGGAAGTCCGGATCTCTATCTTCAAGCTGTAATTGGAATCATTGCTTCTTACCACCTACGTCACTGTGACACTATTCTGAGGCCTCTAATTGCTGTGCAGCTATTGGACTAGACTCCTCACTGGATTCCCTTTTAATCTTGTTTTGTTAAAGTCCGTTTTGTCTCGATCAGCTCACCTTACCTCTTAAAGCACAAAGCACATCACAAAACTGCCCCACTTAAAGTTCTCCAGCAGTGTTTGATTTTACTTCAGTAAACCCCAAACATGTTTCCATGACTTACCACCTCCTCCATGATCTCTGTCCCTCCCTGTGATGTAATTTTTAATTCTGCCCCTTCACGCCCACTCTGTGGCCACACTGGCCTCCTGGCTGTTCCTTTGACAGATCAAATCCTTTCCTTCCTCAGGGTCTTTCCACTTCCTGTTTTTCTCTGCCTGGAATGGTTTTTCCCACGTATCCGAATTGTCGACTGCTGTTCATTATTCATTCATATCTGTGCTCAAATGTCATCTGCTTCAAGGGAGCTTCTTTGACCACCCTTTATCCTACTTATTCCTTATCTGCTTAAACAGAATTCCCTTCATAGCACTTGTCATTGACTCGAGCATGATTTTTGGAAAATGTAGACACTTGCATATACTCTCTCTTCCACATTAGAATACAAGCTCTGGGAAGATAAGAACTTATTCACTGATTTTCTTAGTGCCCAGAGTAATTCCTAGCTTAGAGAGTCAAAACATAGTTTTTATAAAAAGAATGACTATTAAGTAGGGATTTCTGAAATTACATATTGGATCGAGTTAGAATTTCTGCATACCTGTGGAAATCTTAACATGACATTGTACTATAACTAATCAAAGTAATAGAAATACATTTTCATATAGTGTGTGCTTCATTTTCTACAAAAAAAGAAATTACAGCTACGTTACTTGATGACAGAGGAAGGAAGAGTTAGCTCTCTACTTGGCTAGAAAATGTCACAAAGTCCTCAATAAATTCATTATCTGCCTAAGGCAAGAGAGCGAATCATTGGTAATTATAACCCTGCATTTCTAAAATGTCATTTAGACTTGCCAAATATCTGAAATTATAACTTCATATCCCTGTGAAAAACAATGATATTGAGACAAACAGAGGCTCACTGTTGCTCTTAAAACTGTGTCCTTAAAGAGCAGAAAAAAAAATGTTGGCAATCCCACCCTAAACTGCCCTAGAACATTTTGACAATTAAGCCAGAAAAAGCTGAGAATGCAGAGAAAGTTGACTGATTCAGCAGGACACCACTTTTCCTGCAAAGTACAGGTGTGACCACAGTAAGAATCACTGCAGATTTGCTGAGAACATGTTTTTGGTCTTGAATGGCTCCATTATCTATTGCCCAGAGACGGGAGATAGAGAGACAAGAAATGAAATATTCTAGATAAAGGATAATGGTTTAGTTACATTTGTAAAACCTATAGTCGTTCTAGGAAGAGTGTCCAATTTTTAGATTATAAAAAGTAAACACAGTGTCTGATCAAGGGAACAATTTCAAATTCTGGCATACCAAACACATTTTGTGAAGGGTAAATTTTTCATGGTGATAATATGTATATATGAAGCGGACCCATTATTACGTGGCCAAAACTCAGAAGCTAGCTTTACTTATGTATGTATGCTAATCTCAGTTCACCACATATCTATTGAGAGTCCATTGCTCTGGGCATTGAGAATTTCGGGCAGGGGTTAATAATGCCATGTCCTTGCCCAGAGGGGCTCTTTCAAAAAGAATCATTTAACTAACTACAGTGCAGTTAGTTCTGAAACAAGGGCTTTGGATACATCTCCAAGGACAATGACCTGTAATGGAGGGGTCACTGAGAGCGTGGGCACAAGAGAAAATGCACAAGGCATGAGTTAAACTTAATATCCCCAAACACAGCACTAGTTTTGAGGCATAAATCAACACAGAGGGAAAAGGGTATTCCAGAAAGTGAGGATAGCACGATTAGAGGCCCTGATATGTCAAATGTGTGATACCGGAGAATTAAAAGCCTCCAGGTTGCTGGAGTGTAAATTCGTAGGTGAAGTTTAGTGGAAGATGAAACCTTATCTGGAAATCTCAGGTCACGTAGAAGGCCATTACAAATTAGTCGTCATCAGTGGGAGAATTAGTTATTGAAAAGCCTCCACTTTAGAAATCTGGTACCCATTCACTTATATCAATATATCCTAGCCAATTGTCATAGATATTTGCACAGAAGTAGATATTATTAACCTTAGACCAAACAGGATACCAAGAACATCCAGTCATTGTGGGTAAAACAGGAGACAGCTGGACGGGACCATGATTCAAAGGCATAACTGCCTACTACTTATTCTTTTGGTTATTAGCAAGCTGAGTTCCTCACAAATGAAATCCACAGTCAGCATGGGTATTATAAGACAGTGTTTCCAGAAGACTCCACACTGGCAAATAGGAACTCAGCTATAATTCCTTACCAGGTGATAAAACTCAGTGAGAGCAGAGACTGTGTATACTTTAACCACCATCGTATAAGCAAAAACTGTAACATCGAGCATATTATAGGTACTGGGGAATTAGTTGTTGAATGAAAGAGTGATGAAAAGATTTTTCTAAATTAAATTAGTTAGAAGTTGAAGGATAAATTGGAGATAGTGTGATGTATGACAAGAAATAAACTATTGATAAATTCCTGGAGGGGAGAGGCAAAAACTTATTGAAGGAATTGTGACATCAGTATAGTTTTATTCTTCAACATTTTAGGAGTGGAGACTATATTTGAAATAGATCCTACAGAAAAAAAAAAAAAGAGAGGTCAGTATGGGATAGAGAAAGCTTGTTGCTGCTGTGCTAGTGTGGAGAGCTGATGGAGAGAGTGAGTACAGAGATGGCCTAATCTTCATAGATGTATGACTTTTTCTCCACAACACAGAGTAGCCTAGATATGAAGGAGAGAGTTATTTTCACAAAATTTTATGCTTGCTCTACTAATGTTTACATTTTAAAATTCCAAAGAGTAATTATCAGAAGCATTTACATTTGAAAGTATACTTTTAATACCACATGTTTGATATTAATCAAATTATAAAATAACTCAGAAAAAGTAAAATACTTCTTTATATATTATTTATTTAATATACATTTTTATAATTGAAAGACAGATTTCTTTGTGCTTTATTTATTTTTAACCTATGGGTTCATTTCTTAAAAGATTTATACTTTCTTGAAAAAATGGAAATACTGTTGTCTATGGTAGATATACTAAACATTTTCTTGGATATAATTATTCAGGCGCACCATTTTAGACCTTAAAAAGTACTTATTTTATATACTATGAAAATAAACATGATAACAAGAAAGATGTATATGAGGCTTTTATGTCTTTTTTATGCAACTGTACTTTGTAGTTTCAAAAAAGCTATCCTGTGGCTTACTCATACCATAAGATTTAATAGTGAATTAATCATTTGTAGGCCAGGGAAAGATGGCTTGATCAATAGCAGAATTATAGTCCCTACAAGGGCAATGTTTTGATAAGTACACTTTGAATAAACCTCTTTTACGAACTGAGTCATATTTCTTAAAATGTTAAACCAATAAGCATTAGATTTGGTTTGGAATAAGAGTGATCTCAGAATCGCATCTGACCAGCCTAACCCAAAGTGTGCCCATCTGTACATCCGTATCTATGTAATAAGCCCATCTAATACATTATTAACCCAGGCTGAAAATAATAATGGACCAATAATTAATTTTTTATGTGCAATATGAATCCTTGATCTTGTACCTCTGAAGAAGCAACTAAATTCATCTAAGCCAGCCAAGAGTTTGGAGGTAAAATTAATGATAAAAAAAAAAGTGATCTAATTTCAAACCACTTTATTAAATGGTTCAGCACAATGACTTTTCAAAGTTACAATAAATGGGACAATGAGTGCAATGGAATCATCACATTAACACTGCTTTGCTCTTGAGCAGTTTTCCATATTGTGCTTTATTGCATCATGTCTTTCCAATATAATGTCTAGTTCCCAAATTTCTTAAAGGAGGCGATAAAGGTGTTGTATGGAAGCTCAAATGTTTTCAACGAGGTACCTGGTCACTATTTTAAAATCACATTTTGACAAAAACTAATGGCCGGTGCATTATATTATAGTATTTTGCAAACCCTTGTCTCTATTCTTTAGCCATAAAGAGCATGTATGCCATACCTGACATCACCAGTAAGGGAGGGTTCTTGAAACACAGTGAGTTCTTGCTTTGCATATTGAACTGAGGGGTATCTCCATTTCCAACCAAGATACACACAAACACACACACACACACACAGCTCTTGCTAAACATAAGCATTAGAATTTTTTCTATATGGCACCAAACTGTAAGGTCCATGAGGACAAGGCTTTGTCCTTACTGCATCATATGCTCCCAGCGTCTTACACAGTGAGCAGAATCACACAGGGTCTTTATCAGGGTTTGATGAAGGTTCTTGCATATTTCTTCATTTGAATGTAAAAAAATAACAACCGTAAAACCAAAGAGTTACATTGTTTTTTGTTGTTGTTTTTGTTTGAACTATTATATATAACACCAATACCCTTTCTGGAGGAGTTCAGTCATCTTAGAAGAGATATACAAAAATTCTCTAAGGCAGAATTCTGACAGTCTGTAGTGGCGAGTGTGGAAATCACTTATGAACACTACTGTTGAAATGCATATATTATTTTGGAGAGTAGTTTAATAATTGGTAAGTAGCTTTGTTACTTGCTATCTGCGTAACCTTAGGCAACCTACCATTTAACATTTTAAACTCTTTTTTACCTCCTTTCTAAAATATGGAGACTAATTATCGCATCTATTTTTTTTTACAATTGCAAGGATGAGGCAATATATGTCATGTACTTTGCACCATTTTTAATAGTAAAATAGCTATTGTTCTGCTGTTTACTACAAATTCACCTTTTTTTCTGTGGTGGTAGCTTTTCTCTGCTGGTTCAAACATGAATTTTCATAAAATCAGATAGTGAACCTTATATTAAGTAAAACTTCATCTAATCTTTGTCCTAATTTTCATTTCTATGATTATTATTGAAGGTATTTTTCCATACTTATGTTTATGTGTTTACATATATATTTGTTTCAAATTATTATTTTTCTTTCTATTAGCTTGTATTTATAGTAAACTTATATGATTTATAATGCATATCTATATGTTAATGGTATTGAAAAATTGCCTGCTGTATATTTTTAAGAGTACATTCCCATTCTCTTTGCTTTTATACTTATTTAAAAAAAACAAACTTAAGTGTGTGAACATGAGTATGTTTTATGTGGCCAAACCTGATTATTTTTTCTTACAGCATGTCTACCCTTATTGTCATACTTGAAGAGGCCCTTTTACTCCAACCCAGGCTATTTAAGCCCTCTATATTTTCTTCTAGTGAGTTTATTAGTTCTTTTTAAAAATGTTTAAATCCTTATCCACCTAAAAGTTTTTTGGTATAACATGATTTTAATTTTGTGATTAAAAATTGCCATTGTTCTAATACCATCCTGAAAATGATATCTTCCTTTGAATTTGAACAACCACATTTTCTTAGAATAAAGTCTTTAAATTTGCTTCCATCTGATTTTGTACTTTTAAAATTTATTCTATGCCTATTCCAAGTAAGTACTGTTTTTACCCTTGGTGGCTGCTAGGATATGTTCCTTCTCAATTCCCCTTTCCAAAATGTATTTGATGCTTTTAGCACATCTTTTCCTCCAGATAAAATTTAAAGTTATTTGAATACATTTCAGCAAATTGATTTGATGATTTTAACCAGGATTGCAATATATTCACAGATTTACTTAAATTTACATTTTTATAATGTGTCTTCTCAGAGGAAAGACTTGATCATGCTCCTCTATAGACATATTTATAAATAAAATATTGGTTCTTAAATATAAATAACTTTGGAATACTTTTTTTTAAAGGAAGGTATATTTTGGAGCCATGTACTGAACATGATCACTTTAACTTTTAATATTGGATTTAGTACATTTTGTTCCCAAACATAAACCTGTTACAGAGCAAAATATTGTATTAATTTTTGAGCTATGTAATAACTGTTTCTATACATGTAATAAAATTAAATTAATGAAACAAATCAAATAATTTAAAAACATTACTAAGGAAAGAGTGAATCAGTTCACAGATACGATTTAAAATCTCCCTGATGAGTTTTTAACAATATTAAAAATTTGAATTGTTTTTCTAGGAAAAAGTATGCTAAGTGACATAAATATGTGCTAGTTAAGATGCATTCTCCAGACAACTTCCTGGCCATTGATTCAAGAATGAATCTGGGTCAGGGGTGACCAGTGAGCTCAGTTGGTTAGAGTGTGGTGCTGATAACACCAAGGTTGTCAGTTCGATTCCTGCATGGGCCAGTGTGACTGCACCCTCCTGAAAAGAGTCAACTATGCCATTGTAGCATTGTAGCATGAAAGCAATGTGTAACCAATCACCATGGCTGTTCCCCAGTAAAATTAAAAAAAAAAAAAAAGAAGAAGGAATCTGGGTCTAACTTTATTGGTTTGCCTAGTCAATAACTGCATTAAAAAAACTTTTGTTATTTGCTAATCGTGAGACTGTATAAGCAGATAAAAGATCAGTATTCATTCAATGGAAAGTTATAATACAGAAAATTAATGGAGGATTTTGCCATAGAACATTTAAACACTGTCTTCTATTCATTGATTCCATTATTACTATACTGTAGAAGTGTAAAAATGGGTGTGGCTGGTCTATATGTTATATTTGCAACTTCTGAACTATGCATACTTTTTCTGATTATAAAAATGATTGATGATTTTGTATTTCCAAAAAAAGATAAATCATTACTTCATCCATGAAACTATCTGCTCTTTATAAATTGTTTTTAAATGCTTGCTCATTTGTCACACACAGTTTTGTTCTCTACTCTGTTCACATTGAAGTTAATTCCTACAATAAAAAAAACAAAACTGATATTAAATAAAAATAAAATTTGGAATCCTTATATCATTCTGGTGCAAAATGCTTTTTAAACATTGTCTTTGGAAATGAATTTACAAATAGATTTAGTCAACTAAAGTGAGGTGTTTTAACCAACTCCAGTTTTCTCTTTTATAGCTGCTTTAAAGGGTTATATAAAACTGTTGTTGCTATAGATTTTGAGTTCCTGAACCACTGTTCCACTATAGTGAACATGTATTATCACTTCATAAAACTCACTCGGGCTTCATCATTCCAGTAAAGATATGACAAGGCTGTTTATCAGTAGGTAATAAGACAGATAATTTAACTGTACAAGCTCTAATTGGTCTAATTCACTAACTGACCTCTCACCACTTGATTCACTAGTACAATTGAGCTCTGATAAAGCCTTTAATTGTAAATTGCACACAGCTGTGAGCTGCTTCTCACGCTGGCACAAAAACACTATCATCGACTGTTTCATCTCTGCGACCTGCTAATTTGGAGCATATGTAACTGTTTTTAATGCTGAAGGCTTGACATACCACAAACAGCAGATGTTGCAGCTGCCCCTGAGACGCTTTATTTAATTCAATTACGTCTTTTGGAGATATGTAAAAAAGCTAGGCAAGATGAGAGAGGGCAGGAGAACGTTAAAAATGGAGCCCCTGGTTGAGGCCCAGGTGGCTCGATAGGCAAATGATTGGGTGAATGTCTAAATGATCTTTTTAATTGAGTAGACTGACGGCTAATCAGGGTCATGAAGTGTTATCACACTGATGAGCTGAGTGGAGCCCTGGGCTGCTCTGCAATTAATGCCGCTTTTGTGAAAGGGGTAAAAAGAAAGATAATGTATACCATCTGGCAATTGTTTATGATAAAAGCAGCAGTTTGCTGCAAATTCCATTTAAATGCTATTCATAACATTATTTTTGCTGCTGCTGAGGGCAAGGACATGAAGCCCAGGCCTTTGTCTGACTTCTCATTCTCCTTCTCAACCAAAACATTCATTTTCTTCCACGTGTGTTATTATTAATTACTTGGCTGCTTGCTAATGTATGGCCTGAATGATTCCCTGTTTGATATGCCAATAAAAAGCCCAACACATACTTCTTGGAATCTACTTCAACGTTCATGCCAATGTATCCGATTACAATAAAACAAAGCAACGGTTAGTCACAGCCAAAAACCAGAGAAAACAAGTCTTTTTGTCCCAGATAGCTTGTTTCTTTGGCACCTCTGGGATTAAAAAGAAGGGAGGTGGGGTTTTTTAACAACAATGACAGAATGTCTGTGTGAAGTGACTTTTTTTCCAGCCTCAAGGAGATCAGCATTTGCAAACTTTAAGCTGATAGAGATGACTAAAAAAATGTCCAATATTTACAGTCTTTATTACATAAAGAGGTGTAAGAATATCATCGAAATTGACATAAGGGTAAACTTAAATGTTGATTCAATTGTTACCATGGGAGGCATACACAGGTCTCTCAGACACAACACAAAAAATAGATGTGCTTTTCATCTTGACTCATTGATAAGATCAAAAATAAGTTAAAGCTTTAAACAGGTCAACTATGATTTAGGAAATAAAAACGGTACTCTTTCAAGTGTATAGAGACAAGAGTTGTGCATCATTCTCATTTTAAGTTATCAAAGGATACAGAGACATACATATTCAGGAGTGTAAAGTGAGAAAATGAAACACAGCCTAAAATCAAGGAATTAACTTTAGAATGGTAGAGCGGACTTAGAATTCAAAGGCATGAATATGGTTTACACAGGCAGGTTCCATGATTTTTATACTCTTGATGGCTTTAGATGCAATTGAGGTAAATGCTGGCCTTAACTGTTATCTACTAGTACAAAGAAAGGGTAGAGCTTGACCCAGAATATACTTTCAGAGAGACAAAAGCATCACCTAGTAGAACTTATCAGACATTTTTGGAAGCTTACTACATCCTGGGCGCCATGCTAGGCACTGGGAATACAATGATCATAAGGACACAGAAACTCTTCTCACCAACTTGAAAGTCCAGTGAAGGAGACAGATAC
Source organism: Hipposideros armiger (assembly GCF_001890085.2). NCBI lineage: Eukaryota > Metazoa > Chordata > Mammalia > Chiroptera > Hipposideridae > Hipposideros > Hipposideros armiger. The sequence goes on along the minus strand of NW_017731918.1, from coordinate 616,030 downwards.
ATAAGAATTTACAATGAAGTGTCAGGAGGCATGGAGAGTGCTATAACTTACAGGTGGAAAGCCCAACCCGGATCTTGAAAAACTGTGGGTGGCTGTTAGGGAACCCTTTCTAGAGAAGGTAACATCAAGGTGAGTGATAAACTGTTGTTAGATTCTGTAGGAGGCTTCCCTTTTCTTCAGAAGGAGTGAGAAGTTGGAAAAAGTTGTTATAAAAAAAAGTTATAATAAAATAAATGTAACGTGATGTGGCAGAAAGGTCCTTCTGGGACATGTCCTAGAATGGTTTGATAAATATTTGCTGAATAAACACAGAATTAGTTTATATAAATGTAATGGCCATGTGGCTTGTCAGGGAAGTATGTCTACCCACAGTTCTCATCTGAGGGTACAGAGAATCATCTCCCAAAATGACGACAAAGAAGAATATGAACGAATATAATTACTCTACCACACAGGATTATTAGGTAATTCAGTGAGGTAATTGCTTGTCTATGTTGTCACCTCAAGTAAATCATGATGAATACCTGCGGAAGTTCACAGACAACTTACCTGATGGAAGAGCAGACTACTGTGGCTTCAAAGGAGTTTTTTTGTTTGTTTGTTTGTTTGCTTTGATAATATTCCTAGAGAGGGAAACGAAAAATCATAAAATGTTCACAAAGTTAAGACAAAATCAAATCTACCGTTGTAATAGAATATTTTTAGAAGAAGAATGTCTATTCAGCTGAAATTAAACAATAACAATAACAACAAAACACACATGCACAGACACATACATACACTAAAAATAAATAAATAAATAAAAAAGTCATTTTGGTTTGAAGGACACATTTAAGTTACTATTCTGTGTATACAGACAAATTAAAATTAAATAGTTTCCTTCCTAGAAAAGCATGTTGAATAGGCCCTAACTATTAAAAAGAGTCAGCTAGTAGATTTTGAATACTTCCTATACAACATGACTAAAAAGAAAAAAATAACTTGAAAAAAGGGTGTCAGGATCCAAAGTCAACTTCCAGTCTCTGGACTTAAGAAAAACTAGTTTATTTTGAATTTTCTGAGAGAAAATATTAATTCTAATAATAACTAGCAATTAATGGGTCCTTATTATTTACCAGGGATTGTGCTAAATGTTTTATAACCATTATCTGACTTGATCTTTACAACAGCCTGTCAGATGGATGCTTTTATTTCTATATTTCTTATTCAGAAATGGGGGCACAGGAAGGTTCTTTAACTCAGTCAAATTTATAGTTTCTAAGGGAAGAAGGCAGTATTTAAGCCAACTTCTCACTCCAAAAAAAACATGCTCTTCAAAACTATACCTCTTGTCTTGGGAAAAGTTTAGTGACATGAGAATCATTCTTGAGTTAAAGCCTGTTTTTCTTTACTTCATATAGGTGTAAATGAGTATTTGATGAATTGTTTTAATTGCATATTTTGTAATATTCTTTAGTTATAACTTTTAGTAATGCTTCTAGGCTAACAGTAAAATATTTATATATTTAATCTAGAAAATACACTTTCTGAGGCTCCAAAACGTCAAACACAAGGATTGTCTGATCAAAAAGTTTAACCTTCCCAAGCGTTTAGAAAAGGTATATTTTCTTTCTTTCTTTCTTTCTTTCTTTCTTTCTTTCTTTCTTTCTTTCTTTCTTTCTTTCTTTCTTTCTTTCTTTCTTTCTTTCTTTTTTTCCTTTAAAATCCTCTGTCAAGCTAGTGGAATACCTATTCTTGCACTACCAAAACCAAATAATTTTTAGTCTACATTTTTTCATACCACCACACATGTATTAAATATCTATTGTGAACCAGATATGGAGAGGCCAGGTAAATAAACGAAGCTTTTTTGTTGTCTTAGTCTCAAGGGACTATAGTTTAAGAGATAGACGCTTGAAGTAATAACAATAATTACAAAGCTAACCAGTATCTCCTGCCTACATTCATTTGAAAACCTGTGGGAGATTTGATTGTCACATAAGCTGTCTTGCTTTTCCAGCAACGTTCCCCAGCATTGTTTGAGGAAATGTCAGAGCTGTGCTCAAAGTGAGCGTCTAGAAATGAAGGGCACGGGCTGGAAGAGGGGGAAGCTCAGTAACAGTCCCAGAACAGCAGCCGAAAGCAAACAACAGGCCAGCTCAAGGAAGCCCATGTGGGAAAAGTACATGAAAACGGATTTCACAAATCTCAACATCAGTCAACCAGGTGATAGAAAGAGGGAGGGAAAGGAAAGGCAGAATTTACACAACATTTTAATGTTATAGTTCACTGCAGAGCATTGACAGCAGAGCACAATACTGAATGCTACAATGGTATGTCACACTAACAATGAAGACTCTATGAGAAAAATCATCTAAATTGGGACCTAGTGACAGAAAGACTCTTCCTACCCTTATGTTAACTTTTTGGCATTACTAATCTTGACCAGTAGTGCTGTCAGTCAATAGGTACATTATGGTCAAACGCAACAGGGACTCTCTCTCTCTCTCTCTCTCTCTTTCTCTCTCTCTCCTTGTTAACCTTCACACAAATTTAAGGTGATTCTTCCAGACACAATTTTGCTCACGATAAATAAATATTGTGGGAATCAAGACTCAAATCAGGTGGAATTGTATTAACAGCCCAGGAAGTAGGTGATTATTTTTAGGTGTTGAGATATGCAGAGCCGCTTGACACTGGGAAAGAAATGAAAAAGGGGCCATACTCATGTGCACTAAAGTTCAAAAGGAAGGTGAGCTTTGGATTGACCTTTGAAGGCTAGTAGCACAGTGGGAAACAGTACAGGGGTTCAAGATACTCCTGCCTGAGGGTCACGCTGGCTCTACTCTATGCATCCTGGGCAGCCTTGGACTGCTCATCAAACCTCTTTTGTTTCAATTTCCTGGTCAATAAAGCAGAAAAAAGCAAAATACCACATAAAGTTGTTTCAAGGATTAAAGATGCTGAGACATTAAGGCTCTTAGCACAGTGACAGGCAAATGGAAAACACGCAATAAAGGTTAGCAACTGTTGTTATTCTATTAGGAGTAACATAAAAAAAGAGGCTCGTGGAGGTAGCACAAACTATATATGTAAACCGTTATTGTAGAATGAAAATATGATCTAGCAAATTCAGAAAAGGGGACCAGACCATCTAGTTGAGGGACAACATTGAGATGGATAAGAAAAGTAAGCATTTTGAGACTTTGAGAGTAATTTTAAAGTCATAAAAGTATTAGTAAGTACTAGGGTCTCATTGTTACCTCTTGAGTGGGACAGCAACATGGAGAAAAATGAAGCTCATTAATTCATACAACATGTACTGAGTATTTATTATGTACTAAGTATGGAACCAGTGGCAGCTGGTTGGGCAGGTAGGAAAATTAGGAGTGTGGAGAGGTTATGGCTATAGGAACTGTTGGCTAAGTGGGAATTGATCTTAAATCCCTAGCCCCCTTAAATATCTCCTAAGTGGATTATTCTTAAGAGTGTTTCTCCTAAGTGTATTTCTTCCAAAGAACCAGGTATTCAAGAAATTGCCCTGGATGTCCACAAATCCAGGGTATTATAGTGCTTGCTCCAAGTGAGATTGCAAGAACTGTGATTGCATGTTGTAGGAAGCCAATCATTACCAGTCATAAGCCAGAATTTACCAAGGAAAGACGAATACCATAAAGGAGAAAAGAATAAGGATTGACCTTGGGTACACTTACTTAAAAGCAAGAGAAATCAAAAGAGTATTGGCCAGAGAGGAAGAGAAAACAGAAGTACATACTCTCACAGGGAAAAAAGGGAATAACACCTTATTTTAAAGATGGAAGGTAAGATTAACAGTCGAATACAACCAACAAGTCAGAGGATAGAAATTGAAAATCATTGCATTTAGAAAAAATGAAGGGAACTGTTAAGTTTTCAAGGAACAGATTCAATAAATAGAAAAAGTCATGAAAGCTTCTAACAGAAAGTAATAATACCTATTCATGACATTGTTTCAATAAAGACTAGCTCTTTCAATAATCCCAATCTCTCAACTCACTCTCCCACTTACGGCCAAGAAGCTAGACTGAAAGATACCGAGACAAGAGGCTTATCTGTATTAGACCTGGTACATATACTAGGCACTCAACCTGTTTAATTAATTGACCAAAAGTAAATCTTAACTTGAAAACAAATATATTCATGGCCTTTGATATTCCATTATCATTTTAATCATGGGAAACCTGCCAAACTGCAACAATATAAATTTTATCTTCAGTTTAGTTCATATACCTACTACAATTGTATGAAAAATAAATCTGGGCAATAGGTTTTCCAGGGGTTAGAAAACTAGAGACAGAGTTCTTTTCCGAAGGCACTAGATCAACTAAATCTGCTCTTGTTTCTACTCCTTTATTCCTGACTTCCCGAAGATACAGTTTCACTAATGGTATATTTCTTTCATAAACTGAAAGAGCTTAATAATGAAATAATTCCCTTAAATGGAAGCACACTGATTATATAGTGTAAATTTTTCTGGAATGGTGAGGTGATATAACCTGGAAAATAAAAAAGGCAGTGGTTTAGCAAGAATTTAGCATTCCAGACCCACTGAGACCCTACCTTGCAATACAGCTATACTCTATGTTACAATATGTGAGGCCAAGACAAACTACAGTGAAATAGGTTGCATTCCTCCCGCCATGTGTAGTCATACTTTCCAATGTTCATATCCTTGTAGATTCTGTGCTTGGTCAATCATGTGAGTTGTATGGCCAATGAGATTGTCAGCAAACGTGATGTAAGGCTTGCTGTATGGAAACACTGTGAGCTTCCATATGGAAAAAACTTGGCTAGCCTCCTTAAAGATGAAAGCTGCATTTGTGTTCATATGTAGTGTGCACCATGAGCTCATGTATTAGAGCTCAGCCAACACAGACTCATGAGAAATAATACCTTTTGGCTGTTTAAAAATCACCAAAAAAATCACAAAATCTTTGGAAGATTTGCTAGCCAGCAATAGACAACCAACAGAGAAGTGGCTACTTCACCTCTGATGATATTTTGCATCTTTAGCCATTTAAACTGAGGACTTCCAATGGATAAATATGTCTCATCATTCCCATAAATTTATCACCCTCCACAAATTCTTTAATAGCTGTCCAAATTGACTTTTTCTTTAAGAAGGGCTAGATACAATTCTACAAGACCTCAAGACTGTCTCAATCCTCCACTCATTTGAGATATCTTTTACCAATCATTTATTTTATGCCACAGATTCCCTAGACTTTGTGAATACAACAATAAATGAGACTTTCCATTTTAGTGGAAGAGGCAGGCATTTTTAACAATAATCAAGTACATGAATGAAATTATTTCTGAGAGTGGTAACTGCTATAAAGGAAAAAAAAAGTGATTGAATACAAGGTGATCAGAATATAAAAGAGAGCTAGGTAAGGTGGAAATGTCAGGGGAGATGTTTTGAAAGAGTCAATCTTTGAATTTAGATTTGAATAATTAGAAAGGGGCCAGGCACAGAATCACCTGGTGGGAAAGCATTTCAGGAAGTGAAACAAGAGGAGCCAAGGCCTGGAGGGGCGTGTGAACTTTATATGTGAATAAGCAGAAGGTCAGTGTAGTAACTGTGGGAAAATGAGTAACTGGGAGAGTTGAATGAAATGAGGTCAAAACCCATAGGCAGGGATCAGTTTATATGAAATTATATATATATAAACAACACAGGGGTAGGGGAGCCAACCCCCTCCAGCTGAGCAGTCGAAAAGCTGTGTATAACTTCTGACTCCTCCAAAACTTAACTACTAAGAGCCTACTGTTGACCGGAAAACTTACCAATGACGAAACAGTCAAATGAACCCATATTTTCTATATGTATTACATACTGTATTCTTATAATGAAGTATGCTACAGAAAAGAAAATGTTACTAAGAAAAGAAAAAGGAAGAGAAAATATATTTACAGTGTTTATCAAAAGAGAATATCTGTGTAGAAGTAGACCCGAGCAGGTCAATCTCATGTTCATCATTATATAGTTATAGCTATAGATTATATATAATATATAATATATATTATATATATATATATATATATGCAGATACAGAGAGATAGAGACAGGAGACAGTGAGAGAGAGAAAGAGAAAGAGACAAAGAAAGACAGACACAGAGAGACAAACATACATGCAATACAGAGGGAGAGGAAAATTGAGAGGGAGGGGGAGGAGGCAGAAGGCAGGTAGAGAGAGAGAGAGAGAGAAAGAGATTTTAAGCATTTAAAAACTAGGTTGAGAAAGAATACATATAAATTCCATTTACTGAGCTTTCACCATCTGACTGTCACTCTGCAAATGCCTCAGGTAAGTTATTTTATGTCTATATCAAAGTGACACCATGAGGTATTATTATTATTATTATTATCTTTTACAGATGACAAAGCTCACAGAGTGTAAATTTTCTGAAGTCACATGTTCAGTTCCATATCCATTTCTCCAAATCAGGTTTATCTGACTCAACCCCTATGCAAATTATAGCACATCCTTTTCCATTAGTTGCAAACATTTTAATTTGCTCTCTCCTGGAAGAGTTCCCAAGTAGCTAAAGTCACCAAATGTTGATGTGGTTGTGATATGACTTTAGGGAACAAAGTAGTATCACAGACATGTTTTATGTCAATTACGAGAAAGGTGCAAGGAACAACATATCAATCTCAGAGGTGTAGTCACTGAGCACGTGGCCCTATTGATATGCTAAACCCTACCAGTTACATAGCAGATTTGGCTGACCTGATGTATCCAGGATCCCAAATATCTTTGACTCTTTCATTAACAAGGGAATAAAGGAAGTCTGAATTAACCCAATCTAAACTTATCTATTTTGGGCCAGGAGACAAATTTGATATAAAATACATATTGAGTTCTCTGAATAGCAAAAAGCACAAGTCAATTTAAAAAGCCCGCAAGAAACTAAGCAAAATACTAGGTCTCTCATCTTGCACTTGTAAACACAATACAAATATCATTATGAACCATTTAGGCAAGGAACTATAATGTGCCAGGGGTTAGGTATGGACTTTAAAAAGATGTTTAAAATTTAAATCTCCCTACAAACTAAGAAGAAATGACCAACTATTATATAAATGATTGATGGTTCAGTGAGGCTAATTGATCCAAAGTCAAAATTCTATAGATGGAAGTTAAGAAGGAGCCTAAGTTTCCGAGAACCCAAATCACATAAACTCTCCTTTTTATCATTTTGTTGAAGAAACTGTATCAGGACTAATATAAAGTGGAAATCTTTCTCACCATTCTTTTTTTTTTAATTGTAACAACAACAACAAAACTTATCATTTCATTGTGCTATCACGGCAACCAAATGTGATGATATTTAAAAATGATATCAGGAAGACTGTAATAATTATCAATTTATTGCCTCTCAACTCCAAATTCACCCTTGTTGCTTGCTCTGTGAAAATGGATTTGGGCCCTTTTAATGTTTTCTCCATTGCTCGGCACAATGTTTAGCTTTGTCAATAGAGTGCAATGGAGTGACACTGAAGGAAGAAAGGGTTTCCTTCGTGGCTGGGTGTGCCCATGAGGAAGACCCTGCAGGTTTTGACTTTTCTGGTGCCAGACTTATACCAGGTTTGGGGATTCCCCAGCCTCAGGCTCCAGCCGCATCTCCAGTGCCCACTTCCTACAGTCAGAGCAGCCAGCAATGACTCAGATTCCAGAAATTTCCCTCGAGCCCTTGCAGCAGGGTTTGTTGTTGAGTGCCTCTAGGGAGACAGCTCCCTGTGAATACTTCTCCTGGTAACCAAGAGGGCTGATTTCCAGCAAGTCCTGTCATCGTGGTGCCACAGAGACTTTCATGTCACTAGTGAGCCGTGACTGTGCCCTCTGCAGCAAGGCCATGATCTCAGCCCTGGGGCAGGGTGGGAGGGGCCTCTTTTTAGGAATAATGTGTGCTGCTTATAACCTGATTTTCCTGTAGTCTTTAAATTTGTCTATACTTCTTACTTGCCTATCTCTGATTGCTCCAGTCCCCTGTTATAGTCCATAATTCTTCATATAAAACACTTTTCAAATTACTGAGTTTCTCTGTCCTGATTTGATTCATACTAATACAAA
>NW_017731918.1:592640-607926 GCF_001890085.2 Hipposideros armiger | reverse complement strand
AATACAAATACATATATATATATATATATATATATATATATATATATATATAGTTTTAATTGGATTGTCAACATGTCTTTAAATTCCCTTTATAAATAAAGTATGTAGATTGTTAGTTGTTCCATGTGTCATAGTCACCCTTTCATTTACTAATCAAATATTTATTGTGTACATTCTAAGTGCTACAGATAAAAGATAACTGTGCTATAATATAAATCTCAAACAAGGACACAGGTTTACCCCCAAATAACAATTATGTATTGTGATAGATACTACAGAAAAAGCATCTAAATTGTTATACAATTCAGTTTTATAAATGGCTTGTTTAAACAAATTTCCTACAGGACACATAATAGAAGGTGGTTTGAAGTAGTGGAAAAGCCCTAACATTGGTGACCAAATATCTGGGTTCTAGCTCTGGACCGTGTGAACTTAAGTAAGTCTTATTTTTCTGTTGGCTCCTGAGTAGTTAAGTAGGGGGTGATATATTGAGAAAACTAAATTAAACGTGATGTCATAAAACATACAAATGATCTACCATAGCATTTGGCTGCCAATTCAATAAATGTTAAAAAAAAACAACTTAATAGTCCCTGTTAACATTATGGAACTGTGAGAATCAAACTAAAAGTAATGATAATAATATATTTGAAAGCACTTTGTGCAGTATAAAGTACTATGTAAAGGGAAAGGTCACATATTTACTATTAAATAAAATGCAATTAACCCATTGCATTTGGAGGCAGGACATGTGTAGGGGACAGATGACAGCAAGATAACCTGGTAAATGCTAGATGATGAGCTCCACTATGACAGAAAAGTGGTTAGAGAGAGAATTTGTTCAAAGACACACTGAAGTACAACTCTCAGGACAGGGCAGAAAGACGTGAGAGGCGAGGAAAAAGGGGAGCAGCACACAGCTTAACCTGCCATTTGGCATTCGGTGATGCATGACTGTTTGAGAACAAGGGCTCTGAGGAGAGCACGAGGCAGTGGCATAAATAGTGCCAGGCTCTGCAAATAACAGCTGCAGCTGCAAAGCCACGTGCACAGTGTGGAAAAGACTGTGCGTCACATGTCAGTCTCTCAAGTACATGTGCATTGGCCATTACCAACCAGTTCTATCCTAACGTGCATCAAGGGAGCATGTACCTGCTGCATATTACGCAGCAATGACATTATTTTCAATGACTGAAAATGACTGAATTTAATGTTGAACCTATTGATAAAACTTGAGTAATGAATAGCTTCTTGATTTTGGGGGGAATCAAGAAATGTGTTGCTGTTTAAATAAATGTGTGATTTAAGCCTGGTTTTCTAGTTTTGATGAGATGAACATCAATTTGTAGATGAGCTAGTTACATATATACATGAATGTTTATGTATGTAGTAGGCATGTGTTGGTTGACTATAATTAACAAGTGCTTTTTATTTGTGTGTAGGTGTGTGTGTTGAAACAAAATAAAAGTTACCTTGGAGATGAAACATAAATATAAATACAATAAATTATTTTCAAATTGGGTAAGTCTTATGTTCATAAACAATTACACATGCACATCTACTTTTAAGAAAAAGTAATAGAATATAAGAAAATAGGTGAATTTCCTGAATAATACATGGTATGATTTTTTTTTAAACATAAGCAATATTAGGTTCTCTAATATTGAGTCACTTATTCCTTTGATATCTAGCACTCTCAAATGTCACTAAAGAATTCCCAATCAACATATTAAATACCTTGTTGCCACTCATCACTAGAAGGCTTCCTGCTACATTTACTATATTTGATATCCACCTCCTCCAACACTTTTTGACTTATAGTACATGACCTTTGATATTAACTTTTCCTTGTTTCCTTAGACACAGTGCCTGAAACAAAGCTTTCATCCCAATGAAAGAATGGTGGGTACAATTCTAGCGCCAAAAGAATAAGGAAAACAATAAATGAGGTAGAACATGCAGGAAAGCAAAACCAGAGAATGTTTGACCAAGCTAATCACAGACTCATATTGTTAACCCAGCAGGCCACTCAGCCATATTAAATGTCTCTGTGCAGACCTTATAGGACCTTCATTTCCATCGAAAAGAGGAACAGACATATAGGAGCACTACCCTGTTTATTATCTCTTATTTGTAAAAATTTTTTTTCCCATGGGGATATTAAATTGCGCTCTTTTCTGGCCTATGTGGCTGTGCTCTCCCTAAGAGATGCTGGGGAAGCCAGACCCCACACCTCAATTATGCTGTGATTCACTTGAGTCCAGAAGAAGTGAGGGAAACTTTCACAAGCCCAGTAGAGCCTGACACTGGACCTGTTCCAGTTCCCTCCATGATGGTGAAGGAGAGGCTATACCACAGGCCAACCCTCACGTGCGGGGAGGCTAAAACTTCAAATGATATTAGGAAAAGAGGCAATGACGGCTGTGGCCAAGAGCTCTCCACTGAGCAAGTGGCTTAGGACATAGAGATAAGGGGCTCTGGTAAATGAAACAAGGGAAGAGAAAGTTTCATAAATTTGGTCCAATTCAGATGCCTATTCTGCATATACTTTTTCTCTAAAAGGATCTCATCCACTTCTAAGGTTTTAAGTAACATGTCTATATATAACTAAAACAAATAACAATTGAACAATTATCATCAAAGCTATGTCTCTAACCTTAAAATTTCTAACTGCTTGAAATCTCTACAAGGGTATATCATCAGCCTCTTAAATTCTATAAATGATTCAACATACCAGTCTGTGGAATGTGTATGACAACATCCTCAGAAATATTTTCAGTATTAAATAGCTGTTGATGTTAAAGTTGTAAATATTAAATGAGATATCTGTAGAATAATAGCACATTGTAAGGACACGTTATACATTCAATAAATAGTAATTTCTTACATACTCATTTTGCCTTCTATGGAATATGTTTTTAAAAATATGTAAGTCTTGCTATCTCATATAGACCAATTTACATTTTTATTTTATATTTCAATCATATTTCTAACTGAATAATGAACACTAAGAACAATTTCTGGCAGTCTTAACTTAGAATCTTAACCCATTTGACAAATGACCCTATTATTATAGTACCATAGGTGAGAGAAACAGTCCACTTGGATTACAAAGTAACCCAATTTTTGGAAATTGTTTTTATTTGTAGATTTATCAGCAATCTCTATACAATTGTTTAAACAGTTATTATGCAAAAACCAGGCAAAGCATTGGAGACATAAAATCAAAACTTCCTCTTACATGTGCTCTGTTTTCTGCTTAACCTTCACAGGTAGAGCTTGTGAAAATAGTCTATCTCATCTAAAGATACAGAGAATAACAGATTTGAACCAGATGTTGTTACAAGTGCTATTTTTATTACAAAGAATTAAATATGATTAAAAATTGAAAAACAGCTCTGAAACTTTTAGTTCAACTTTAATTTAACTAATTAATTCCAGCTTTAAATGGTTTTACTTGTTATTTCCTTGACTATTTTATTGGTTTTGGTTGTTTTTCTAGCCTAGAAAAAATGTTGAATAATTGAACTAATTGTCTCTTTATTTTTAGTACATTTCAAACAAAGAATTCTGAAACTATTAATTTAATATCAAATTGATTGGAAAGATTAGAAAAATAAGCAATAAAACCTGCCAATAATGAGAACTTTAACAAATGGAATTAAAAACAAAGGATAGTCATGCAGCATGTTAGAAACAGCTGAAGACTTAAATAGTGACCTGAAAGACAGATATAAAGAAATGCTCAGAATGTATTAAGGAAGATAAAGAAATAGTTAATATGGTAGGGAAGGTTATATGAATAGAGAATAGATTTAAAAGCTATAACATACTTGTATGTCTAAACAGGGTTTTGAGAGAGATTATCGAGAAACTGGAAGTAAGCAATACTGGAACAAACTATGGCTCAAAATTTTCCAGAATTGATTAATGCTATCAAAAGAGGAATTGATGAAAACCTATAAAATCCATATGTTGTTTTAAAAAGAAACCCACACTTAGACATACTATAATGAAACTTCTAGAATCCAAAGACAAAAAGATTTTGAAAGAAATCTGAAGTTCAGGTAGACTTTCCAAGAGGAATGGAAAATAGACTAAGAAGTATTTTAGCAACACTGTGCATATTAGAATATTGAAGACTAAGAGAAAGATAACTGTCATTGAAGAATAATAGAGCTGTAATATAATTTTTTAATTAAAATTTATTGGGGTGACAATGCCTAGAAAGATTACATAGGTTTCAAGTGTACAATTCTGTAATACTTTTGATAGATGATTGGATAAAGAAAATGTGGTATACATACCCAATGGAATACTATTCTGCCATAAGAAAAGATGAAATAGCGCCATTTGCGACAATATGAATGGATCTTGAGATTGTTACGCTTAGTGAAATAAGTTAGAAAGCAAAAGTCGAGAATCATATGACTTCAGTGATATGTGGGATATAAAACTGAAAGCAACAAAGGAATAAGACAAACAATGTAAAATAATTTTTCATGAACGATGTAAAAAAATCAAGATTATTCAGAACAATGAATTTGAAAGGATATACTGCCAACAGATCAACTAAAGAGCTTCTAAAAGTTGTATTTCAGGGAGCTGGAAAATGAACCCAAAGAATGTTCTGAACTGCAAAATAAATGTTAGCAAAATAATTATGAGCTTGATAGTAAATCTAAATAAACATTGACAGTTTTAAACAAGAACAATAATAGTAATATTTTTACGATAAGAAAATCAAAATCAAACTAAAATCTTGTACAAAAAAATCATTATATTTGGGAGGGAGGTAAGCAGAATCAAAGCATTCTAAGGTTGTTGGATTATATCACAAAGGGTATAATATTTATTAATAAATAGATTAAATATTCATGTTAACACTTTTAATAAAGATACTAATAGAATAAAAATGCACTATTAGAAAGAAATACAATGAAAGAAAAAGAATTGGGAAAATATCCAGCTTAAGAGAATTAACAACAAAAAAGAAAATGGTATTAAAATAAATATATAAATTAGGACAAATAGCAGATACCAGAACGGCCAAAATTAGTCCAAATATACCAGTATCATAATCAGTGTAAATGAACTAAACTCTACTTAAATACAAAAAAATATCAGTAAATAAAAGGATATACAAAGGTTGTATGTATATTTCTCACATACCTGATATCATGCTAATTAACTTATCTCACTTAGCCCAATTGAATAAGAATGTATGTGACAGTATATGGTATCTGAGCCAAAGCTTTAAGGTCAGTCACATTATACTACCATTGCCTTTCCCCTCTGCCATAAAATTTACTCTTTTAGGTTGGACTCTAATATAAAAATGATACATAAAGCCGATCCTTATAGCCAGGTCATGGTTGTCTGGTAGTTAATAAGTAACATGAGGGCTGGCCGAGTGGCGCGATGGTTAAGAACTGGTTTGGGACACCAGAGGGCCCTGGTTCGGATCCCACATATGAGGGCCAGTGACACTGCCCTCTACAGCTAAGATGCTGAACAACAGCTCAACCTGGAGCTGGGCTGCCATGAATCGCCGGCAACGGCATAGGCTGCAGCCCCTGTGTCAGTGGGTTGCCATGGGCTACCGTGTGTAGCCAGCAGCCAGCGTGAGCGGCCAGCAGCCGCAGTGAGCGGCCGTCCAGAAGCCGGCGACTGATGTGCCTCGCCTGGGAAGAGCGCAATGATGGTGCCAACTTGGGCCAGTGAAGCAACGTCCTCCACAACTAGACTGAAGAACAAAAAACGACAGCAACTTGTCTGTTCCCCTTCCCCCAATTCCCCTGCACTGTTCCCCTCCCCCCAATAAAAATCTTTAAAAAAAAAATAAGTAACATGAATGAGAAATAAGCCTTTGTTATGGTAACTGAGATTTGGGGATTGTCATTATGACATAAACTGTAGCTCTCACTGATATAAAAAATGATATTTATAAGTGGAACATTGTTATGTCCTGAAATGTGCACACACACACAAAAACACCAATTTATATGTTGAAGCCTTAACCTCTAATGTGATGTTGTTTCGATATGAGGCTTTGGGAAGGCAAACAGGGTTAAATGAAGTCATAAGGGTGAATCCCTAATCTGATGCGATTCGTGTCTTTATTACCTTATAAAAGGAATAGGAGACACTACAGTGCTCTCTCTTTTTCTCTTTCCTTGTGTGTACAGAGGAAAAGGCATGGAAGAAAACGCTCAGAAAGTGGCCATATAATTCCAGGAAGGGAAGCCTCACAATAAACTGAGTTTGTCAGAACCTCAGTCATGGACTTCTAGACTCCAGAGCTACAAGAACATGTATTTCTGTTGTTTAAGCCACACAGTCTGTGGTATTTTGTTATGGCATCTGAAGTTGACTAATGCAGATGCTATTATAACAAATGTTAAAATTATCATGCACTAATGTCTGGGCTACGTGGCAAGAGGTGAGTAAACAGTTATTGGAGCTGGGGAAAGACATTTGCTAAAGTGTGCCCTGCAATAATGGAGATAGAAAACAGATCATTTTAATTTTGGCTTTCGGGAAAGAATTGAGAAACTGCATAATACAGGCATGCTTTGGATGCTGTTGTTTGCATTTGACGAGATACCAAGAGAAAGAGATGAATAAAAAAAGAATGGGTTGATTTGAAAATATAGATGAAAGAAAAAAAGAGAATCCAGAAATTCTGGAACAAAAATGTAACTATTTCTTATTTCCAACCTGAAAGCCTCTTTAAGCACAAAAGTTAATGAAGACACAGCCCTATAAAGAGATTAAACATGATAAGGCTGTCAAACATTTTATTAAAATCTATGAAAGGATTATGTTGGTCTCTATTAAATTCTTTCAATTGCAAACTATGGCTCAGGAATAAGCGATGAAAAGGAGATGAATGCTAATATGTTCAATGGTCCTGTAATCAAGTCTAAAAAGGAAACATATCTTGAAAAAAAACTGTGGATATAGCCATTGGCACACAGAGCTAACTGCAATCAAATAGAAAAAGTGTCAAATACAATTTTTTCAGAGAGTTTTACCTCCAGGAGTCACAGACTGAATTCAAAGAGACTGAATGCTTGAAAGTTAAAACAATCTTTGGGCTCCTATCTTGTTATTTCTCATTCTGGGAGACCTTGACAAGATTCTGTAGCTGACAGATCATGCAGTCACACATTCAGTAAGAATATAAAATATTTTAAAACCACAATGAAAAACTTTGATGAGATAATTCCTTTTTTGAAAATTGTTCCTCAAAATAAAAAAACACAGACTAATTTATTTAAACCCATATGGGTCATTTATAAAAAAACTGATTATATTCTAAGCCAGAGAATATGATCACATGCCTAGCATTTTTACTCATAAATCTGAATAAAGTAGGTGGAAAAAATAAAGAGCAGAAATTAATAAATAAAAAATAAATATATAATTGAGAAGTCACAAACAAAAGATTACTTGAAATGACTGGTAAAGTTGACAATAGCCTATAAAAATTGGTCAAGAAAAATGGGGGGTTGGGGGCGGAAAGACGTGGAAGGAGGGAAGGAGAGAGATTTGGGTAAAAAATGTTACATATTACAGTAGCAGGTGATATAAATTGTGTACCATTTTTTAAAGGAACAAAGACTTAGCTAAAAGAGAAAAGTTCCAGAAAATTGCAAAAAAATAAAAACTGACTCATGATGAAATGACATATTAAAAATTTCCTATAACCAGTAGAGAAATTGAATCAGATATTTGAAATCTACCTGTAGGGTAAATATCAATTTCTAATAATTTTGTGGACAAAATCTATAAAATATTCAAGGCACCAATAGTTAAATTTTATACAAAGTGTTCCAAAAACTAGCAAACAATACACCTTAATTAATTTTATGAGCTTAATATAACTAATACTAAAAACACATGAGAACAATATGAAAAAAAATATATAATTATGAACTTAGATGCAAAAAATTCTAAATAAAATATTAGCAATCTGCAATATAAATATTTCAATGAATCAAGAATGAACTTAAAATTATTGAGTTCAATTTAACCCAGAAATATAAAGTGCTACATCATTAGAAAATCTAATAATGTAATTCATCTAACTAACTGAGAAATGCTGTATTACTTGGCCAATAAATGCAGAAAATTATTCAATACAATCTGACAATCATTCATGAATCAAAAAAACTTTTAAAATATAAAAATAAAATGACTTAATGTAAAAAGAGTAGTTAATTTAAAAACATCATATACTCAAGAGTGAAATGTTTAGAGCATTCCCTTTAAAATCATAATTTTTTTTAAGATTGCTTATTAACAGTTTTTTATTGAGCATTATAGAGACTATCTGCCAGTTAAATAAAATAAGACAGCAAAATAAAAGTTTTAAGTAAGTATAGGAAAGGAGAATACAAAACTATCACTATTTGTAGAAGAAATAATTGTCTAAGTAGATATCACCAAAAAATCTACAGAAAAATAAT
Source organism: Hipposideros armiger (assembly GCF_001890085.2). NCBI lineage: Eukaryota > Metazoa > Chordata > Mammalia > Chiroptera > Hipposideridae > Hipposideros > Hipposideros armiger. Next base: position 599,452 of record NW_017731918.1, on the reverse strand, counting down.
ACATTTTAATCTAAGAAATTAATGACAGTTTATCTGAACTGTAATGTTCAGATATAAGAGCAACATAAAAATCAATCACCTTTCAATATATCAATTATATATATATATATATATATATAGAGAGAGAGAGAGAGAGAGAGAGAGGGAGAGAGAGAGAGATATATATATATATATATATATATATATATATATATATATATATAATCTGTAAGTTACGAAATCTACAAAGCTAACAAAAACGTGAAAGGCCCTTTGGAGCAATTTTTAACCTTATTTAAGAAATTAAAAAGACCTAGTAAATGCAGAGATAAGTCATTATTTTGGTCAGCTTGGGTGGCTGTAATGAAGAACGGGGCTTTGTGGCTTATAAATAACAGATATTTGTTTCTCATAGTTCTGGAGACTAGACATCTGAGATCAGGGTGCCAGCAAGGCAGAGTTCTGGTCAGAGCCCTCTTCTAGGCTGCAGACTGCCTACTTCTTGCTGTATTCTTAGATGCCAGTAAGAAAGCGAATTAGCTCTCTGGCCTCTTCTTATGAGAGCACTAATCTTATCATAAGGGCTCTGTCCTCATGACCTAATTACCTTCCAAAAGCTCTACCTCCAAACACCATCGCATTGGAATTAGGGTTTCAATATAAAATTTGGGGGGTGGAGGGAAGGTAAGACATTCAGTCATTGCAATCATTTTCACAGATAGGACAACTCAATGTCACAAACACCAATTGTCATTCTTTAGACCTGTAACAGACTAAAAATGGTGAGACATTCTTTGACACTGCTTTCATGGAGAGGTAAGAAGTGTGTTCCCTTATTTTAAATCTAGGTCAGCCTTGTGACTTCTTTTACTGATCAAGTATGGTGGAAGAGACACTCGGACAGCTTCTGGGCATAGGTTTTAAGAAATTCACAGCTTCTGCTGGTCCTCTCTTAGAATTCTCTATCTGGATGCGCTGATCTGCCATGTAAAAAGTTCTATTTCCCTTCGACTCCTCTCTTGGAGAAGCTCCACATAGGTGCTTTTGTCAATGGCTCAATCAAGCCTTCCAGCCATCCCCGCCATGATGCTGGGATATGAATGAAGCCACCCTGGACCCTCCTGGCTGCCCATGCACAAGCTGAATACCACCAATGGCATGTCAAAACACATGGAACAGAAAAAATCATCTTTGTAAGTCCTGCTTAAATCCCTGAGCCACAAAATTGTGAGCTATAATAAATGGTCGTTTTAAGCATCTAAGTTTCAGAGTAAATCATAGATAATTACAGCAATATTCAATAGATAATTGTACTAAGATTCAATGCAATTGAAATAAAAATTCCAATAAAGATTTTTTAAATGGAATGTGACATGTTGGTTCTAAAAATTATATTCAGTAACAAAGGGCCAAGGATAAAAATTGACCTTACTAAAGAAGAATCAAGTAGAGCTTATGTTTTATGCCTTATCAATATTCAATAAAAGTCTCCAGACAGTATAGTATTGACTTACAGAGAGACAAATAAATCATTGAAAGAGAATCAGGGGTTCAGGAAACACACACACATGCACACGCACACACATATGCACATATATCCTGATCTAAACTAAAGCTATAATTTTTACAATATATGGTGTAGGACAATTGGCTCTCCATAAAGAAAAAAATAATAAAAATATTTCCAATTGGTATCAGGCCATAACGTTAATTCAAGATTAGAGACCCAAACATGAAATCCAGGCCTTTAAATTATTAGAAAAAATATAATCTTAATGACCTCATTGGTAAAAAGTATTTTGTAAACAAAAATTTTAAATAAAAAACTTATTTTATTATAAGATAGCATAAAAAGAGTGAAAATAAAAGTCATAGAGTAAGAGAAGATATTTGCAACACATATAGCCAAAGGATTAATATATAGAGTATATAAATAATTCCTATATAAAACTTTTAAAAAGACAACCAAATTGAAAAACAGACAAAAGAGATCCACAGGCATTTAATTAACAGAGGAAACCCTACTGATCTATAAACCTATAAAAAGATGTTCCGTTTCATTAGTCATTAAGGAAATGCCTTTAAAACTACAATTTGGTAACCTTTTACCCAGGTTTGCGATCGAGTTTGGCTAATGCAAGCCTGAGATCCCAAAGACCTCAGTAGCTAGTTTATCACCAATTGAACCAACAACTGAGGCACAGAAACCAGGATAGATGGCTAAAATGAAGGACCTGCCTACAGACTAATGCTGGAGCTCCAAGCTCAGCCACAGCCATTTTTTAACAACCTAGTACCCTATTAACAACTTGCGCCCAAATCAGGCCATAGGATTTAAAACTCATTTCTAAAGAAACCCCTCTCCTCACCCATCTAGGCAAGTTCTTGAACTTGGGAGCTATTCGATTTGGTCACCCTTCATTAGGGCATTAATTGTGCCTCTTGGGTTCTGGCACTTTGGTCCAATTATGGTGGTAGCATTAGTGATGTGGGCAATAACTTTGTCAGCAGTGTATGCACAAACCCCCTTAACTTAAAATATATTTTTAAGGCAAGCTTCCAGGGCCAATGTTACCTTCAAATTCCACAAGCTTCATAATAGCAGAGAGCCACAAAACACAACCCGCATCAACTCAAGTGTGTGCCCACTTGGGAAGGACACCTCAGTCCTTTATCCCAGACAACATTGCCCCAGCCCAAGACCTTGCCATTGGAGATGAATTCATCTCTTGAATCGGAGATGACTTTTCCTCAATGCTGACACCGCCACCCCAGCAAAGCACATGGGCTATCTCTCTTCTGAGGCACTAACAAGTTAAACATGGGACGTTTACTGCTTTTTTTCCCTTTGGTTTTAGGGATTCTATTAGGTTTCCGGAGCTTGATGTTTGCTTAGCCCATGATTCTGGTAAGCTCCTTGCTCCCTGCCAAAGCATACACCCCTGCAGTCCCTTGACTGAAAGGAAATCTTGTACAAGATACTACTACTTGTTCCATTCTAAAAATTTATGGGAATTATTGCTTTCCTTAGGAGGCAACTGCCTCCCATTGGTCCAGCCCTTGGGCCCCTGGAGACAGGAGTTCCCACTCCCTACTACCTTCTGCTCCCCTCATGCAACTTGCCACCATGACTACCTCCCTTGTCTCTGACCATGACAACCATACCACAAAACAAAAATCACTAATTTGTATTGAACTGCAAGCCTTACCTCTGCAGCCATGTAAGCGCTGGATCTGCAACCTTCACCCAAAGAACACACCAAGATATTGTCATAAAATTATAACTCACACTTTTCACAAATTTTACAACTTCACCATGATATTGTTAGAGATTCTTAACATTTCAAGTTTGTTTTCTTGGCTGATCTCATATAAATGGGGACCTTGGTTATGGGTCCAGCCTACAAGCACTCTTTATACTTGCTTTTCTCCTTCTTACTCTCATAATAAAACGTTTTTTCTATGTCGTTTCAGGTCATTTATGCCCTACTCTCTAAAAGTCTCCCCTACTATTTGAGCCATGAGAATACTCTAAATATTTAAACTCAAAACTGATGTCATGACATCAAGGAGTGATTTGTAATATAGCTTATTAAGGATTTTTTGAAATGCTCTCTTGACCAGGTTTTGACGCCCCGGCTACAGTTCTCCTTTTGAGCAGTGGATTCAGTGCACACCCCAACCACTTCCCTTATCTGACTGTCACACTCCAGGCCACTACACACTTCCCCATTGCCTCAGGGCCAGGCACAAGACAACTAGAGATAGTCCCTATGCTCCAGAGTCTGAAAACTATTTCAAGGTAGCCATCTCCAGGGAGCCCATGAAACTTAGCCAATCTCACTCCCCTTGCCATACATAAGCTACCTCCCTAAGGTTCCATCTCCTCAGCCCAACTCAGCTTCACCTAGGTCCAGTCCATGCCCACTAGAAATAAGGGTATCTCAGGAAAACTACACAAAAATGCCTCCCTCTGCCACCCACACCACGTCCTAGATGGTGATGATGATGATGGTTTTGATTATTATTATTTTTTTTGATGAAGTTTTGCCTTAAGCTGCTGTCCTAAAAGATGACTTCCTCTAGAGCCTCAAATGTGGGAGAGAAAGAATCTCCTGGATTAGATATATCTGAATGGCTCTAAACACCTCCTATTATCCAACCAGAAATTGGCTGCAGGAGTGTGGAGTAGACAGGGGGCAGGAAGGGAGGTAGAGGTGGGAGTTAGGAAAAATAAACAAAGAAATACATAAACAATGGGGCATCTATTTTCTCCTTCCTCAATGTCAGTTTTTCTCTCATCTACCTTTCGGACTATATGTTTTATATACTATCCCCCCACAAGTAAGAGGCTTTCTTTTCTTCTCACTTAATTTTGGGATTGATGAAAAAAATGTATGTTTAGGAGTCACACAGATGTGATATTATAGCTGTTTGAAGACAACTGTTTGAAGCTTGAACTGGTCAAAGAGGGCAACTTATAGTAGGCATTGTATTAATGGCAAATTTTTAGTGTGCCCTCCTTTTGAACAGTCCCATGATCCCATGAGTACATCTGTTGTATTGAAAATCATCATGAATATATCTGAAAAGCAACCCTTATTCATAGTTTTTTATTTTACTTGTAGAAAAGGGCAACTAACGCTAAATCTCTGATCAAAAATTTCTGGGTTTTTTCATATAAAAAGATGCTCGATGGCACTAATTATCCAAAAAATGCAAATTAAAACCATGATGAGATATCACCTCACACCTGTCAGAATGGCCATCATCAATAAATCAACAAAAATGTGTTGGCCAGGATGTGGAGAAAAGGGAACCCTCATACATTGCTGGTGGGATTGCAAATTGATGCAGCCACTATGGGAAACAGTATGGAGGTTCCTCAAAAATTTAAAAATGGAGCTACATTATAAGCCAGCAATTCCACTGCTGGGTATTTATTTGAAGAAATCTAAAATACTAATTTGAAAAGACATATGCACCCCTATGTTCATTGCAACATTATTTACAATAGCCAACATATGGAAGCAATGTAAGTGCCCATCAATAGATGATTGGATAAAGAAAAAATGATACATATATACAATGGACTATCACTCGCCATAAAAAAAAATGAAATCTTACCATTTGTGACAACATGGTTGGACCTGGCAGGTATACTAAGTGAAACAAGTCAAACAGAGGGGGGCAAATACCATATGATCTCACTTACAAGTGGAATCTAAAGAATAAAGTAAATGAACAAACAAAACAGAAACAGACTCACAGATGCAAAGAACAAACTGATGGTTGCCGAATGGGAAGGCAGTTGGGTGGAAAAGATGAAGGGATTAAGAAGTACAACTTGTAGATATAAAATAGTCAAAGGGATGTAAGTATAGCATAGGGAATATAGTCAATAATATATAATAACTGTGTACAGTGCTAGGTGGGTAACAAACTAATCAGGCAGGGGGAGATCACTTTGTAAATTATATAAATGTTTAACCACTATACTGTATACCTAAAATTAATATAAAATAATGTTGAATGTCAACTAATTGAAAATAAATATATAAAACATTTGTCTTTTACTGTCCTAGAGGTTGTTTCTTTGGCTGAGCATGTAGATTTTGAAGGGACTCACAAGTATATTGATGGAGGCAGCCAAATCAGTCAAAATGACAGGGTTACCATTGTGCAAGAAATATCTGAGACAGATCATTTTCATACCAAATTAGAATGATTTGAAGTTCACCGCCTTTCTTTTTTCTAAAGGAGGTATTAAGCAGTTAAGAAAACAAATTCAAACTATCTAGTAAATCCTCAATTCAGATAAATTTTTTAATAGTGGCATCTGATTGTATTTTCTATAAATAATAATAATAATAATAATAATAATAAAACAGAAAAGGTGGAGAAGCAGCAATCATTCTTCATTTATTTAAACTCTGTAAAGGCTCATAAGACAGTCATATAGAAAGAAATCATATGACTCAAATGGATACTTGTAGAGGTCCCCACAGCAAGGCAATACTATAAAATACAAAATAAATAAATACATTAAATAAAAATAATTTTAAAAAAACAGGTGTGTTAAAGGATTAACAAATCATAAGTGTTAGAAGCAAATTCTCAAAGATATATCCATTCAGGAATTTGGAGTTTGGTGCTACAATTAATCTCCTGTACCCTCCATTCCAAACATTAAACACATCATGAACTTAGTTTAAAACTTTACAACATATCACAGGATAATTCTTAATAGATTCCCGGAAACAAGTTGAATTTGTCCCCTTATGTATATAAAATATGTCATAGTGAAAATAACCACCTAAGAATGCATGTTTATCTCTGAAATCTGTGGTTGTATCACAGGTTTATGTGACAATCTAAATGTCTTTTAACTCACGTAGGATTATGTTGAAATTCATTTTCAGAGAAAATGTTTACATAACCACGTTTCCTGGAAATCTGCAAATAAGAAAGTTCATATGGCACTCAATAAAGATTAATTTTAAAAGTTTAGCTTTTTAATATTTCTTAATTCAAAATGAAAATGAAAATGCAAGGTTAGAGAATAGACCTAAATTTATCTGCAGCATTGTAGTCCTTTCCTGCAACTTGAATTCATTGGTCTTTTAAAAACTGGATAATGATTATATTATAAGCTTCTTCATGAACAGAGAATTATTTCTAATCAAATCATTTGCAAATATTTATAACCAGTAGCTCTGATTGGAAAATAACGTGGGTTTTAGAGTGCATCTGTAGAATTCTGATTAAATTGAGTAAATAAAAAAAATTGAGTAAAAAAAAAAATCTCATCATGCATATTAGTCTTGTTTATG
>NW_017731918.1:579536-587800 GCF_001890085.2 Hipposideros armiger | reverse complement strand
TTTTTGTACTTTCATTTTAAATAGCATTATGAGAATGTTTTTTCTCATTAGATATAAAGTGAGCACATTCATGAATGGCTTCTAAAATTAACATAATATTCTGCATCTGAGTGAGAAAAATCATTACTTCCAAGTGGCATCTGTTTTGTTTTTTCCATGAGAAACACACATTTATGTAAATCCCTAAAGTCATTCTTATTGTTCAAGTTATTAAAATCACCTCAAAGATGATGCTCAGTAAAAGCCACATGTGTTATAATCATTTCATAATATCTACATTCACTGTTTTAACTTTAGTTTGTTATGTAATATTGGGAAGCTCACACTGGCAGAGTTTAAGTAGTGCTATTTTAATTGCAAGCACATTGCACGATTAGTCAGCACTGTGAGTCTGACACCCTAAGGTACAGATGTCTTCTGGCTGGACCTCCTGGGCATTGGCATTCTGACCATTTGTGCTGCTTGCTGTTAATGAGAAAGGCTATTGTGGAATTGTATATCTTCTATTAACCGGTTTGAGACAATTAAACAAACTATGCTCAAGTTTTCCATTCTTCAGCTTTTTATAAAAAGGAGGAGAAAGTATCACTTCCTCACAGAGAATATCATTTTTGGAGTTCAATATACAAAATGAAGTTTAAAAAAAGAACAAACCAAAAAGCCACTGGCATATGGTTTATTAGTAATGTAAAATCAAGTGTTTCTAAAGCTCAATTTCATATCATGCAGAAGATGATTTCTTGACTAAGAACAGAACAATGTTAACTGACCTGCTAGAAAGTACATTCTGAAGGACATCTTGGAAAACTATTACAACTTTCAGTTACTACTGACTTATGTGTTAGCTGGAACTTTGAATCTGGTTTTCCCACCTAGATGTTTAACAGGAATTTTTGATGATTACAGAAAAAAACCTATAACTGATAGATCAAAAGCAGGGAATTTTCACTACTATATTGGATTGTGTTGGTTGACCAGATATAATAATATTCCTTACAATTATATGTCTCTTTGCAGTTTTTAAGTAGTTTACATATATATATATATATATATATATANATTCTTTATAGATATATGTAAAAGGGGCAGAACCTTATTAACAAACTATTTCTTGCAGGATTTATTTTTTGCCCTTGAATATAGACTAACTTAGAAAAAAGTTATTTTTCTTAGAAAAATATGATTACAGAAAAACATACTAATGGTACTTCACATCTGAGCTACATTTCATTTACATTATTAAAAAAATACAAAAAAAAAACAATAACACCAACTCACTGCCTTTGACTTACAAAATACATTAACAAATGTTACATCAGTTATTTTAAGGCAGAAAATGAGACAGCCTGAGCAGTTTTGATTATTATCATTTTTATAGAAGAGTGAACTGAGATTAAGATGAGATTAAGATGTACCAAAGGTCACAAACCTAATCTGTGATTGAACAAAGAGTATACTTTAAGTTTTATAAACTCCAATTTTACTCTTCTTGTCTATTCTAACATTTGTCTTAGAAACCCCTTTGCAGAATCATCAATATCTCTATATGTGTATCTGTAACATTCTCTGTCTCTCTCTCTATATATAGAGTTATGTTTAATATATTTGAATAAACTGTGAGGAAATATTGTAGCATATATATATATATATACATACATGCATATTTTTACTCAACATATTTGGACAAAATATAACTAAATATCTAATAACCCTTCATTTACAATTTTCTAGGATTGAAATATAAAATACTGATGGAGATGGAGGGCTAAGAGGTTAAGTGAGTCACTCAGGGTCCCCCTGTTGTAGCAAAATCAACACTGGAACATAATTTCTTGATCCTCACATGGTGCTGTTTCTCTATTTTGTTCTTGTTTTCAAATGTCATTTAAAACTGTTGGTAGGTTCATTCTTTGTGTCTAAATCTTTCATTGTTTATGGTCTTTCCAACTGTATTGCCAAATTCGTGTATTCATTTTTATATAATCATGTTGAGAAAGGTAAACTGCATGACACATCTCCATTTCAGTGTAAAATATGGAGGTCCAGCACATTAATGTCAGCTGCAGCATTAACAATCGTCCTCTTGGAAAATAAATGAGGGATCTTTTATATAGTATAAGAATGATCTCTGACGTAAATTTTCTTGTTATTCTAATAATGATGAATCAGTGCACATGATTATCAACCCCGAAATCGGTAGGGTTTATTAATTGTCATTAATATTTATGTCAACTGGGGCCTTACTGATTTAGACTGATCTCAACTGGACAGCTGTTCTTTTCACTGAAGATTAATGGCATGATTGAGTGGCTCTTTTCCAGGGTGCTTCTCATTGTCTTCATACCAGCTGTCTACCTGAGGTGTGTTCCTACTCTGGTGGTGGCAGAGGTGAAAGAGAACAAGCCTAATTGCACAAGCATAGTTCAAGCTTCCACTAGCTTTATATCTGTTAAAGCCATTGGACAAAGAAGTCAGTTGACCAGGCCCAAAGTCAACGGCCTGGGATGCATCCTCTGTGAAATGGTAGGTCCCTTCACAGTTACACAGCAAAAGGAATGGATGTATAATGGTATTCCTGGGGAGGGAGTGGAGAACTGCAACACTAATCCATTCTACCATATACATGAATGAGGTCTATGTTCAGGTTTAAATAGCTGACTGTTCATTATTGAATTTTTCTTCTATATTCTGAGAGCTACTTTTCTCCTAAGCAAAAGAAAAATCACATTACCTATGGGATCTTTCAACTCTTATATCAAATGAGCTCAGCTTAACAAATCACTCCTAGATTCAACATTTTAACAAAGCTCCTGGATTTGCCTAATCCTGTCAGAGGGGACACAGGTTTCACACTGGAAAGGCAGTTATTGCGCCATATCTCTTTCTGGCACAGTTTGATTTTAGCCATGTCAGTTTTGTAGGCTGCTTCAGCAAACCTGCAGGAAATTGACCTATTAATGTCCACCACAGTTCTCATGTTAGTCTCTTTGGAGAGCTGAATACTTCCTGTAGCACTTAGAAAAGAAAAACTGTGCAGCACCAGTTAAACAGGCAAAGAAAACTGTATTCCAGGTTGTTGCAATAAGGAAGGAGACTGAACGCAACTTATCACCTTCAATAATTACATTTCAAAGGGATGGATTCCAGGTCCTTGAGAAAGAGATCCCTGTGTTGTAAAATGGGGAAGAGGCTGTGAGAAGATTTATATCGGAAAGGTGCAGAGAAAGAATGTGCAATTACAAGTTTTCTAAAGCAAATGCTCTAAGAAAAGGGAGGTCAGGAGCCTAGAGTTAAGAAGAAACCCGTCCAAAGTTTACTGAAGCTGATGCCACCCATAAGGCCATCTTGCTCATGATAGGGTTTGGCAAAAAAAAACAGAGACTAAAGAATTAAAGCAGAATACAATGAGTCAGAGACTGAAGACCTAAACATTTTCATTCACCATACCTGCTACATTTGTAGAGGATATATAGTGATTTTGAGGCTTAGAGGAGTTATTTAAAAATATAAAAGAAAGTTAAGTCANCCCACACATTCCACCCCTTTAAATACCTAACAACCTAACATTCTTATAGACTGTTTATCCATTTGAATTTCTAAAAGTGATCTTGTTCAATATAATGCAAAAAAAAATCACTTTAACAGCTAGAATTCACATTTCTCTGATCTGTGTCTATATTATTCTTCCAGTCCAGATAGCTATTCCTACAGCAGTCATATCCTGTGTTCCTAGTATCATTGTGCAGTAAATTGGATAAGCGTTCTGCTACTTAGCCAATGAGAAAATACACATCTAATTTTAGACATATGGAAGACATAAGCTTATCAATGCCAAAGAGAAGTCTCAAAAAACATATGGGTGGAATTCCTAATTTTAAGAGATAATTTTCCCATTAATATTACACAAAATGAATAGTACTGCACTGACAGGCATTCCCAAATTTTTTAACATCATCCTGAAAAGGCCTGTCATTCATTTATAAGACGGTTCATTGTTCATCTAAATTTCACACATCAATATTTTCCTTTTTTTTAAAATGACGTACTTGTCCATTAACACCTTCTCTTCAACCACCTATTCTTAAGTTAACTAGAATATTTGATTATTGATCAAGTAACTTTCCTAGTGACTCAGAAGAACTGAAACTCTTTTCTTAGAATAATCTCGGGTTAATGAATAAGTAATATAAAAAGTGACATGGCATAGTCAGTCTTTGAAAGAATTTATAATGGGGTTCATCTTTGACAACTGCTCTATTATCACTCTACCTGTACTGGGCAAGTCCTTCAAAAATTTTTTTGGCTTCAACTACCACTGTTTTGCAGAGGTCTCATAATTCTGTAATCAAAACCACATCTTTCCTGGACTTGAAATTTATATTCCCAACAGTCTCCTGTCCATTCTTCAGGTTCTTTTACAGTCAATCAATCAAAAAAATAATTAATCTATTACTTTGTAAATTTACAGTTTCTTCTAATGTATTTTTAAATTTATGAGTAATTAATATACAAAACACATTTATTGGAAATTTGGAAGTTATCTAAGAATTTTCATCTTCACTCTTATTTAATATATGTATATCCAATTTACCAAATCAAACTGATTTTAACTTTTAAGTATTTTTTCAAATTTCTTCTTTCTTTTTTAAACATATTGTCATTAACCTAATTCAGTGCTAGATACTTTTACCTTAATTATTATGATGAGTCATAGTTAACTTTTAGATTCCACTTTTCTAATTTCAAATCCGTTCTCCATTTTTTTTTGTTAGATAGAATTTTTAATAACTCATTGAGAAAGGTTGTAGTTCTCTCTCACTTACAATCCTTAAGTGGTCCCCTTTGCATTAATGGACAAATTTGGAACTTTTTGGAAGGATATAAAATCTGTCCTCTATCTAACATGATATGGATAACTTCTCTTTCCAGTCATTGTATTTGCATCAATTGGAAATGATGGGTGGAGATTGGTACTCTCCTTCTATCTGTTTTTTTTTTTCTTCTCTTAATATAGCTGCTAAGTTGCATGAATCTTATTCAACTGAAAATCATTAGGATCCATCACAGTACATGAATGAACTTTCACAACAGAATAACACCAGCATCAAAATGGTAGTAATGATAAACATTTACTGAATTCTTATTAACTAAATCCTAGACTTAGTTATTTGTATATATGTCATTTATCCCCACAAAAATATGTGTGACCTAGCCATTATTACTGATGACCTGTCAGTTTACCTACATTTGAGTTATATAGCAGCATTTAGAATAGTTGAGCACAGCTTCTTTTGAATTCTATGTTTTTTCATTTGACATCCAGACACCACTATCTGTTCATTTTCTCTCTCTCTCCCTCTCTCTCTCTTCCCCCCCCCATTTCTTGTTATACTGGTATATATTGAAATGTATGAAGATTTACTTATCAAATATTTTCTGTATTTTTAAACATTTCCTAGGTGATCTTATTTAGTTTCATGACATTAAATATATTTGAAATGCTGGTAACCCCCATGTATTTATTTCATCATAGACTTTCCAGTTTAACTTCAGAATTGTGAATCGAGCAACTTAGTAAAACTCTTCACTCAGATAACTAAAAGGCATTTCAAATAGCACATGTCCAACACGAAAACACATTTCATTTACAACACCTTTAGTCTACTTTTGTAGTCTTCTCCATCTCAATAAAAGACAACTCCATTTTTTTCCAGTTTCTTTTATCATACAACTAGGAGTCAATTTATATTATTCTCTTACTTGAGAATTTTGATGTATCTAGAAATTCTGAGGTCAATAGATGCTAAATAAATTCAGAATTAGTCCATTGCCCATGATTCACCCCCACCATACATCTTAGAATAAGTCATCATCACTTTTTACCTGAATTATTACAAGTTTCTTATTCCAGCTTCTACTCTTGCCACTAATCTGTATTGCATACAGCAAGAGTGGTCCTTTTTAAATTTAAGTCAAATAATGTAATTTCTTCACCCAAATTGTCTATTAGCCAAAGACTAAAAGGCTATACAAGATATCACCCACCCCTTGCTACTCCGACCTCTTTATTTTTTATTGTCCCACTCACTCATTTCTAGCCCCACTGGCCACCTAGATGCTTCTTGATATGCTAAGCAACACCCTTATGTGCTCATGACTTTCACATTTGCTATTCACTCTTCCAAACATCTGCATACTTTGCTGCCTTATTTACTTTAGGTCCTTACTCAAATGCCACCTCATCAAAACAGGTTTCCATGGCTTTCAACTACATAAAAGAAATCATAAGCACCTATTGCCACCTTCATTTTTTTTGTTATCTCAGGTTACATTTATTTCCCTATAGCACTTAACCTCTGTGATGTATTACATATTTCTATTTGTTTTTTTGTCTATATACCCTTGCCCATACCACCAGTACTATAATTTAAGATTAATGAGGCCCAAAGGTTTGGACTTTTCTGTTAACTGGTTAACTGTTCTATCTGCAGAATTAAGAACAGCACCTGGGGCCGGCCGAGTGGCGCGTTGGTTAAGAGCTGGCTTGGGACGCCTGCTCTGAGGAGCAGGGCCCCGGTTCAGATCCCACACGAGGGCCAGTGACACTGCCCTCCACAGCTAAGCTGGTGAGCTGCAGCTCGACGTGGAGCTGGCCTGCCATGAGTTGCCAGAAACGGCGTAGGCTGCAGCCCCTGCTGCAGTGGGATGCCATAAGTTACCATGTGTGACCGACAGCCAGTGTGAGTGACTTGAAGCTGTTGTCAGCTGCCAAGAGCCACTGTGAGTGGCCGTCCAGAGGCTGGTGACCGATCCACCTCATCTGGGAAGAGTGCAATGATAATACCAACATGGACCAGCGAAGCGACATCCTCCACAACTAGACTGAAGAACAAAAGGACAGCAACTTGTCTGTTCCCCTCCCCCAATTCCCCAATAAAATCTTTTTTTTAAACTATTTTTAAGTGTATTTCTCTGTCTTTTCTCCTCCTCTTCCTTCTCCTTTTCCTTCTCCTCCTTCTTCCTTCCTTTATTTATTTATTTATTTATTTATTTATTTATTTATTTATTTATTTATATTGGGGAATTGGGTGATGGGAACAGTGCTGGGGAATTGGGGGAAGAGGAACAGACAAGTTGTCGTTTTGTTCTTCAGTCTAGTTGTGGAGGATGTTGCTTCACTGGCCCAAGTTGGCACCATCATTGTGCTCTTCCTGGGTGACGCACATCAGTCGCCGGCTACTGGACGTCCACTCACGGCGGCTGCTGGCCGCTCACGCTGACTGCTGGCCACACACGGTAGCCCATGGCAACCCACTGCCACAGGGGCTGCAGCCTCCGCCNGCTCTTCCTACAAGGAGTCAAGAAGAAAGGGCAAGCTGGTCATGCTTGTTTCTCCTTCCAAACTAGCCAATCATATTGTTACTCATCCTCCCCTGGAGAGATGGAAGTAAGAAGATTAGGAGAGACCTGGATGAGTAAGCAAGGAGAATTCACTCCATGTGGAATGAACTAACTATCAAGGGAGCAAAAGACATGCTCACTGCACTCACCTGATCCACAACCAAACACTAATGGATCTTTATTTGTGGACTTTATCCTCATATAATTGGAAGGAGTATATGCTTAATATGCTCAGCTGCTCACAGTGGGAAAAATAAGGTGTTTGAAGGTATATGCAGAGAATATCTCCTTAGTTGTCCCCCATTATGTCACTTTCCTTTCCAGGACAAAATTCAGGCTTAATTTTAACCTAAGCAATTTCTAATTGTGAAAACAAGTCTGCTAAAAAAAACCAAAAACACACACACACACTTGAGTTCAGAGTTAAACACATAATTTCATTCATTTACTATGTTTTATTTGTTGTTCTATAACATTTTTACTCCTATTCCTTTGAATAATGATAATGAACAGTGTTGTTGGCTAAAATATTTGATTATTAAATGAGAATAAGCATGGATATACCCTTGGGTATATTAAAAATAAATAACCTGGAGTTTTCTCAGACCACCAACAGAAATATTGGGACATGATGAAAAATACGTTGAAGTATGTTATGGTTATAATTTAGATCTTGTAACACTTCAGTGAAATAGTGATTTTCTCTCAGACATGATATTTCTTATGTAGTGAGAAAGACAGCCATGCAGTAAATTTTAGGACCTAAGTCTAGGCATTTAGAAAATCTACACCATGTATAAAAGTTTTCAAGGAGAAGGAAATAAAGGTTGAATGGGCTTTCAGACAGATTCAAGAGCAATGGC
>NW_017731918.1:571265-573950 GCF_001890085.2 Hipposideros armiger | reverse complement strand
AAAAAAAAATCTTAAAAAAAAAACCTAGAGAAAATTAGAAAGAATGTGTTTATTCAGTATCTTTTAAATTAATTAAACGCCCAAATATCATGGAATTCCAGCTTAGGGTAAATAGTTGTTCGTGGCCTGAGCTGCAATGAACTACTAGCTGAGCTACTATTTTCTTCCTAAATGGAAGACAACTATATTTAAAAACAAACAAACAAAAAAACTTTTCTCTTTTTTTTTTTTAGTTTTTCAATATTATTATCTTATTTCAGAATGGCTGCAATAAATTGGATAGCTTGTCAAATTCTAAAAGAGCTGAGCTTTGTAATGTAAATTATATTCACATAATCACTCATGTGCTGACACTAAGCACTAACAGGTTATTCTCCCAGGTTAATGAGTATAAAACTAGTTAATGTGAGATTTTCAAAGTTTTGAATTTAGTATTTCCATCTCTCTCTTAGTTGACCTAATAATCGATAATGTTTTGTAGCATTTGTGGTTAGGTACCAGATCCTTTTTGATGACAATTTTTCAATCAATGGTACAGCTTTGGTGGAGAAAGAGATAGACTTTCGTAATGCAGCTGTTCTCATAAAAAATTACAGGCGTTCTTTTGTATTTTGTATTAGAGTAAGTTGGGGGCCGCGTGAACACTTCTGACCCATGAAGACTGAACAGAAGGGATGTTTGTCACTTCTGGGCTGAGCCAATTCACGTGGCTCTTTTGAAGCTGCAGAAGCCATGTTCCGATGACAAGGCTACAAGCAAGAGGAGAACCAGCCACCCCTGTAAGATGTTGCCTCAGGAAAGATGGTGAACCAATTTGATTTTAGAGTTTCCTTACTGTGGCCCCTAGCTACCCTGATTTTAGCAGTGGATTGGCTGTTGCAAAATTTATACTGTTGAGAAGTTAGAAGATTTTATGAACCATTTAAAGGCTGGTTTTAGTTCCTTTCAGAGATTGCAGTTAATTGTATGTCAAATAACGCTTTTGCTCAAAGAAAAAAATTTTTAAGAATGTAATGAAAGCTGAAATATTTCTGAAATGTATTTTTAATTATCAGTAAAGATGGTATCACTTAAAACTTATCTCCACATGCAGCTCTTATGGCTCAGAGACCTGATAAAATTCCTCAGATCGCCCAAACTGAGAAAAGGTCATCACAACAAAGAGGAATCCTGTGTATATAAGTTATTTTCCACTTAAAATGAATTATCTTCTTTAATAAAAACAGATCTAAGGGTGCTCTATGATGAGCTATAATTTTTGAATAATGAGTAAATGAAAAAAGTCATCTTCACTTGCAGATACGATGCTATTAGCAGTTTTCTGAAGAGACCACCAAAGCTGTGTGTGATATTTCTCACTATTAAAAAAATGTTTTTTATAGATATAGAGGTATATTGTACTTACAGATAAAAAACATAATCCTTTTAATCCATTATAAAAAATGTTGTTTCTAGGTGAAAACAGCAAAATCCATCCCCATCCCCAAAAATCCACCCCAGGAAATAAAAGTTTTAAGCTCAAAAACATGGGTGAAGATTGCTTCCCCAGGCAACTAACAAAAAAAAAATATTTTTCTCTATAGAAATATGTAATATAGCTTTAAAGTTTACTAATCTGAGACCCATCAGGGAACTGAGTATATAACTTGTCTCCAGAAAAAAAAACAAAAACAAAAAACAAAGAAACAAAAAAAACCCTCAGCATTTGAAGTCAATCATTATGAATGATATAGCTAATGAAATACCAGTTAATTTTTTTGTAGTTCAATTTGGCATTAAAACATAGGTGAAAAAAAAATCCTTATCCAAAGGGAAGGTGCAGAAATGTCTCTAGAAAAATCATTTGAATTTAGATACATTCTCTTTATCAAATCTGCCTAGCTCTCCCAGGTAAACATTTTGAGACTTTTGTAAATAGCCAAGGAATCTCTGATGCTCCAAAGCAATTAGAACCTCAGCTATGCAACAGATTCCAAATGAGGCCGATTTTCAGAGAGAACAGCAAAATAAGAATAACAGGACATATGTTTTGAAAGCATAGCTTCTCTACAATTGAATAGTAATGGCTGGCTCATTTTTAAATTATTTATTACCTATTTAATTTCTGTAATAGTAAAAACAAACAAACAACCTATATTTAAATTGAAGAAAGCATGGGACACCCTCCTTTTTCCACCTTGAAGCACATTTAGCAGAAAAGAATATTTTTAAGAATGTACCTCTTTTTAACATTTATTTTAATACTAGATTATGTTTATTTACAAAAGAGCATCAAATCCTTGAATGTTTAGTCATCTAATTTTTCAGCCATAAATCTCAATTTCAAGTAACAGAAAGTAACATTGACTAACCTAAGCAAAATAAACCTGTTAAAAGGATGTTGGTGGCTCACAAACCAATTGAACCCCAAACTAAAATAATGGTCGATACAGCGGGGACATCTGGAAGCTTAGTCAGCATGAACCACAACAATGAGCTCATAGAACAAATAATGTGGTGAGAACCCTGTGTATGTGAAGACTGACCTCAGCCTGAAAGACAACTGTTTATTATGCCTTTGCATCACTGCCCTAATTATGGTCAAATTATCCAGCTGACTTGACTCATGGCATGTTCGCCTGTCTGGATAAACTACTATTCTGATGGTTTGGAGTGAGTGTGTGTGTGTGTGTGTGTGTGTGTGTG
>NW_017731918.1:557740-565833 GCF_001890085.2 Hipposideros armiger | reverse complement strand
GTTCTTAACCAATGCGCTACTTAGCCGGCCCCCCAATAAAATCTTAAAAAAAAACAAAACAGCACCTGACACCTTGAGGGTGATTGTGGTGAGTACTTTTACTGCCCAATGAGAGCCAATCTACTATTCATCTTTTGTCATGTGGGTTATCCGCTCTTTCCTAATACGCTCAAGTAAGGGGTGGACATATCATATGCTTTGCCAAAGAAATGTGAGTGAAAATTCTGTATGTCACTTCTAGTTGGCTGTTTTTAATTGTTGCCTCTTGCCCCTTCAGCCTTCCTTTTTCTCCTTGTGTGATGATCATGGAAGCTCATGTTCATCATGTGCAGGTGCCAAGTTTGAAGCAGCCTGGAATGCTGAGTATACACATGGAGGACAGCTGTTCTGGAGAACTGCCCAAACCCAGAGTGGATTTGCTGGACAGGAAAGTAAACTTGTGGTGTACAGCCACTGAGAGTTAGGGAGTTTATGACCACAGCCTAACCCATCTATCTTGACAGGTGTAATAATCAATAAATATGCGTTGAATGAGTGAATAAATGATCCTAGTTTATAGAGGTGGAAGTAGAGTCAGAGGCAAGGTATGTTATTAGCACAGGATTGTCAATGGAAACCTGGAGTCAAAGCCAAGCCACATACAATATTTAAAACATGCACCAATCATTTTAACCAAGAGAGATAAACTGTTTATTTTATAGTTACTTGTAATATAAATCAGTGACAAACATATCCTAAGCCAATAACTGACTTAAAACAATATTGACAAAGACACACTATAGGAAAAATATCTGGCTTTCCCAAGCTTTTTTTTTTTTTTCCCCATGTTCTTAGGTCTTTTCAAAGTAAATATCTAGGACTCTGTTATCTTACTGTTATCTTACTGACCTAAAGAGTAGTTCAGTGCCACAAGGTTTAGTTCAATATGAGTTGCTCTGTCTTTATAGGTCAAGGCAAGACTCATAAGACAGTATTTCTTTGTTTCGTATATCTGTTTTTTTTTGTTTTTTGTTTGTTTTTTTACGGAATGTGTTCCACATGGGTGTTTTTCATATAAGGATTTAGTAATTCTTACTTGAGATTAATTCCAGGAAACATTTGTATGTACTAACATAAATGTTTGTTTTCTTTTAAAAGAAAACAAAAATTAAATAAGATGATATATTACTAACTACCTTAACTTTCAGCTCTTGAAGCCAAATATAGTATGTAATTATAGAAAAGAAGGCTCTTGACTCTAATAAATGGTGCTAGGAAAACTGGAAAACCACATGCAAAGAATGAAGCTAGACTGCTATCTGACACCATGCACAAAAATTAACTCAAAATGAATTAAAGACTTGAATATAAGACCTGAAATAATAAAGTACATAAAGGCAAGCATAGTACTAAATTTATAGACCTGAGTCTTAGAGGGGTTTTTTGGTTGAACCTAAAGTCAAAGGAAGTTAAAGCAAACATAAATAAATGAGACTACATGAACTAAAAAGCGTCTGCATAGGAAAAGAAATTAACAAAACAAAAAGGCAACCTACTGAATGGGAGAAGATATTTGCAAATTATCCCTCTGATAAGGGGCTAATATCCAAAGTATATAAAGATCTTATACAACTCAACAATAACAAAAAACAAACAATCCAATTAAAAAATGGGCAAAGGACTTGAACACTTTTCTAAGAAGACATACAATTGGCCAACAGATACATTAAAAGATACTCAACTTCACTAACTATAAGGAAAATGCAAATCAAAATAACAATAAAACACTACTTCACACCCGTTAGAGTGGCTATTGCTAATAAGAGAAGAAATGACAAGTGTTGGAGAGGATGTGGAGAAACGGGAACTGCTGCTAGGGTTGCAAATTGGTGCAGCCACTATGGAAAACACTATATGGGAGTTCCTCAAAAAATTAAGAATAGAGCTACCATATGATCTAGCAATTCCTGTCCTGGGTATCTACCCAAAAAATTAGAAAACACTTACCTGTAAAAGTATATGCACCCCTATGTACACTGCAGCATTATTCACAATAGTCAAGACATGGAAACAACCTGCGTGTCCTCAATGGATGATTGGATAAAGAAGATTTGATACATACATACAATTGAATACTAATCAGCCATAAAAAAATGAGAAGATATTATCATCTGCAACAACATGGGTGGATCTCAAGAGTAGCATGCTAAGTGAAATAAGTTAGATGGAAAAGGACAAGAACTATATGATTTCACTTATATGTGGGATATAATGCAGAAAGCAGTAAATGAACAACAAAACAAACCAACAAATTCATTGACACAGACAACAGTATGGTGGTTACCAGAGGAGGAGGAGGTGAGGGAGGATAAAGTGGATAATTGTGTTCATATATATGGTGATGGAAGGAGACTAGACCTTGGTTGGTGAGCACACACAGCAGTGTACAGGTGATCTATTATGAAACTGTATACCTGAAGTTTACATAATGTTAGTAACCAGTGTTACCCTAATAAATTTAGTTTTAAAAAAGAAGGAAGGCTCTTGGTAGTATTTACATCTTTTTTTGTTGTTATTTTAGATTCCAGTAGCCTCTGAATTTTTCTCTCCCTCTTTCTTTTAAAAAAATCTCTAATTGACTTCCTTCGAACTATATTCTATGTTGTAAGCCCTTACAGGTCTACTTCAAAATTAATAGGGTGTTCATTTGAAGTGAATTGAAAATTCAAAATAAATACATAACAAATGGCTATTTAAGTAAGCTTATATTAATGAATTCTGGAAAATTCAAGTAATCAGCATCACAATTTCTTTTTGTAAAATAAAGCATGATCATTTTGAAAACTTAGACAAGTGAATAGAAGGAAAAGAAAAAAATTGACAAACTCATATAACTCAAAGGTAAAAACTGTTGTTATGATTTGGTATTTTTTCATTTTGCCTGCTGTACATATCATTTTAAAGTTTTTACTCATAATATATTTTATTTACCTTCCTTGTATGTCACTAGAGAATCATTGGAGAACATGAAAAAGGGAAAAAAAGAGTAACACTTAAATATTACTAGGCTGTTATATATCATTACTATATGGTATTTATGACTTTTAAACTGTCTCTTCCTACTCTCTCTCTCTCATTTTAACAGCTTGTTCCTTTGAAAAAGTACGAGGAAGATAATTTTATTGTAGGTTTTTACAATTTAATTGCTATTGACCTCTTATCATGTTTATTTTTAGCAGCTTCAGAATCTGTTAGCCTATTTGGCATTAAAACTCAATATTATAATATTTCTATTAGCTAAGATTTTATTAAATTTTGACTATTTTATAATAGCAAAGTTCTCTGTCTAAATATATAACTTTATAACATTAACCCAATAATATAATAAGCATTCTAAGTCCTATGAACATGCCTTATTTATTCATAAATGTAGAAAAAATCATTTTCATACATGCAGAAGATATACCAACATTGTTTTAGAAGTATGACTCAAAAATTACACATTAGAAAGTCAACAAAAAAATAACTTTTCATCTGTATCCCATCTTTCTTTCATGATTAAATCTATTTTTATATTTATCCAATAATCACTACCAGTCCTTTGTTAAAATTTCCCAGTCATCGCCTATTGAATGAACCCTTTGGTAGAGTCCTCAAAAATACTCATAAAACATTCCTTGAAATTTACATGTTCGTTAGTTGTATGTGTATGTTTGATCACTGAGTGACAGTTTGAATGGGTATAAAACTTTGATATTACAGTTGATTATCTTATAAAGATTGCCTCACTTTTTTTTTTAAGATTTTATTGGGGATTTGGGGGAGGGGAACAGCGCAGGAGAATCAGGGGAAGGGGAACAGAAAGTTGCTGTTGTTTTGTTCTTCAGTCTAGTTGTGGAGGTTGTTTGCTTCACTGGCCCAAGTTGGTACCATCATTGCGCTCTTCCCAGGTGAGGCAGATCAGTCACCGGCCTCTGGACAGCCGCTCATTGCGGCTGCTGGCCGCTCACACTGGCTGCTGGCTACACATGGTAGCTTATGGCAGCCCACTGCAGCAGGGGCTGCAGACCTACGCCATCACCGGTGACCCACNTTATTTACAAACTTGTATCAAAGCACCAGATTAAATTGCTTTGGTTTTATGTATAATTCCTCTGATCTTTGGCAATCATTACTTATTTACAGCTTCCATAATTTTCCCTCTTTGCAAAAAAAAAAAAAGTTCCTTAACTATAGCTAAAAGGCACTATTTTACTTTTACAGTAAAAACTGTCTCTAATATAAAAAAAAAGTTAAAAGGAAAAACGATAGTCTCTAAGATTTAGAAGCAAGATTTTCTGTGAAAAGCAGATTATCTAAACAGTTTCTTTCCCTGAGAGAGATATTCATAATATTTATTGTAAAATATAAATATTAGGTTTCTTGCTTCATGTGAACTATTTGTAGGTATAGTAAATATAATTCTTTTAAAATAAAACTAGGATAATAGCAACAGTTAATGTTTACATTTATCAAAACAATGTGAAGATTACTTCAAGAAAATGTTAGAAAATTAAATAAAAATTTTCCATATGACTGGAAAGATATTCAACATGTAATTTTGAATTGAAATTGGCTGTAGTTTCATACTGTATCTTTAAACAGAACAAGTTTTATGTTTAATATGAATGTTTTCCTAAAACCTTGGGTTGAGTAAGTTTGTACAAGAATAATTGATGCTGGCTATTCTGGTTTACGTATTGATCTGTAGCAACCAATTTGTCTTTAGCTTAAAACTATCTGCTATTACCCTGGCAGTCTTAGACAACACCTTAGAGAACTAATAATGAAGTGTTTTTTGTTTTGTTTTGTATTTGTGATTCATTGTTAGTGAAAACTCACCTAACATCTTTAAAAGATTAAAATTTAAGAAAAGAATTAAATGAAAATGTAAATGACAACTACCATTTTGAATGTTTTACCTAAGTGGAAAACAAGATTATTCATGACATAATTGGTCCCAGAAACTAAAATATTTTTGATATCTGATTACTTTTGCAATGTGTGTGATTTTTAGACAAGCAGGGCACTGCTTATGTAATATATTTTATTAATAATTTACTAAAATTGACCTTTGAATATTTGGAGAAATCTTGTGGTTTTTCAGTAGGGTTAACTAACAACAACAAAAAGAAGCAATAAACTATGAATCAAAGGTCTAAAAATGTTCTGTGCAGGGTGAAACGAGAGGTATGCTGTAATCTTTTCTAGTCTGCCCTTCCTTCTTGCTTGGGTAGGAGACACATAGCATGGTAGAGAGATCACTCAAGTGGAAATAACCAAATGTAAGCCCATCTTTCTATTTAATCAGTAGTTGGATTTGAGGTAATTGGATTGAATTGTTTAAGTACATATCTTCATCTGTCAATTGGGGACTACTACTACTAATGATAGCTAATATTCTATGAAGTATATACTATTAATAGTTCCATTATAAAGATGAATAAACTGAGGCACAGAATAAATGTTTACCCTGGGCTTCCTACTAAGGCAGAGCATGTACTCTTAAACAATAGGGAGTACTGACATTTTGACAGAGCTCTTAACTTTCATCTGGTTTTTGATTATATATCTTAAGGGCTTTGGTGAATTAATTGCAAAGGACCTGGTAAATTAAAAGGCACATTCCAAATGTATCATGGATTATTTTATTACTTGTCCAAATGATGACATTGTTTTGCTCAGAAAAATCTATATATTGGAGGGGGGATATCTGAGTAAAGTCTCTATAGTCTAGTTAATTATAGTGTGTGTCAGTGTAATTTCCTTAATTTTATATGTAAAATGTTACTATTAGGAGAAGCTGGAAGGGTACATGGAACTTCTCTTTACTATTTTTTTGCAATTTCTTGTGAATTCATAATTATTTCAAGATAAAAAGTCTAAAAGAGACTCTGTTTTCCAGTGTCTCTATGAAAAAGTGCCTAAGATAGTCTATTGACATATAGGAAAAAAATATTATAANTGTTCAGCATCTTAGCTGTAGAGGGCAGTGTCACTGGCCCTCATACGTGGGATCTGAACTGGGGCCCTCTGGCGTCCCAAGCCAGTTCTTAACCAACGTGCCACTCGGCCGGCCCTCACTTTTTTTTTTGATTCAATGTTGTTGTATAAATGTTTGATGTCAAATTGATTTTCTTTCCTTTGTAAATGACTTTATTCTTTGTTCCTAGAGGCACTAGAGATTTTTTTTCTTTGAAGCCTAATTTTACTGGGACATTCCTCAGGTTGACTAGATTAATTTTCTCAAGTATAAAGTATGCCCTTCTTATCTGTAGATGTTCTTATTCAGAGATATCAATTTATTATCAGGAAAAAAATAGTTTTACATTTTTTGGGTCATGTTTGCCCTTATTTTCTCTTTCTTAGTTCTCCCTTTATTTATGTTTGGCTTTCTTAGCTCTTTTCTATTTGATCATCTGTATCTCTTACTATCACTTATTCTACTTTTGCTCTTTATATTCTATATTCTGCAATTTATTTAGTCTTCAGTTTCTTTCCAAAGTTTTATAGTTTCATACCTTCTTATTACTTGTACATCTCTTCTTTGCTTTTCATTTATATTTTTATTTCTTATTATAAAAATATAATTATAATATATAATATTTATGTTATATTTTAATTGTATGCTCATATATTAATAACTATAACATATAATTATAATAATATAATAGTTTATTTTATAGGTTTTTGCATGTATGTAATTATTAGTCAATTTATTTTAATTCATGTTGAAATAAGAGACAATAAATAACTTGCTCAAGATATATCTCAAGGCAATATGACTTCTCAAATATTAAATAATATTAAATAATATTAAACAATAAACCAAACTCTCTCTCTCTCTCTCTCTCTCTCTCTCTCTCTCTCTCTCTCTCTCTTTCTTTCTCTCTCTCTTTCTTTCTCTCTCTCTCTGTCTCTCTGTCTCTTTCTGTTTCTCTCCTGCTTCCTGTTTTAACTCTCTTGGGCTGTTTCCCATGATCACATAAAGAAGCTTGCTATACCCTCTGGAAGGTGAGAAAACATGTAGAGGAGAACCAAGTGGTCAGATTAACAGCCTTAGTGATCAGCCAGGCATGTATGTGGGGCGTTGCAGGACAGTCCAGCTAAAGTTGACATTACAAATGACCAAAACTGCATAACTGAGGTGAGCCAACTGTTATGATACACAAAGCGGATATTCCAGATAGGTCATATCAAAACATAGAATTATGAACATATAAATGATTACTGATTTAAGCCACTAAGTTTTAGTGTAGTTTGTTATGCAGCAAAAGATAACTGCTACAATATATATTTATATTTGCCTGGAGAAAGATAAGAAAATAAACACATCAAATTTTAAACTGGTTCACATATATCTTTATGGATAAATGTTTTCAGATTTTGGGATTAGATACCCAGGAGAGGGATTGCTGGGTGATATGGTAATTCTATTCTTAATTTTTTGAGGAACCTTCACACTGCCTTCTACAGTGGCTGCACCAATCTGCATTCCCACCAACAGTGTATGAGGGTTCCTTTCTCTCCACAGCCTCTCCAATATTTATTATTTGTTTTGTTGATGATAGCCATTCTAACTGGAGTGAGGTGATATCTCATTGTGGTTTATATTTGCATTTCTCTGATGATTAGTGATGTTGGTCATCTTTTCATATGTCTATTGGCCACCTGTATGTCCTCTTTGGAGAGATGTCTATTCAGGTACTTTGCCTATTTTTCAATTAGATTGTTTTTGTTGTTGTTGTTGAGTTGTATGAGTTTCTTATATATTTTGGATATCAGCCCCTTATCAGAGGCATTGTTTGTGAAAATCTCCCATTTGGTTGGTTGCCTCTCTATTTTGCTGATAGTTTCTTTTGCTGTGCAGAAGCTTTTTAGTTTGATATAGCCCCATTCACTTATTTTAGCTTTTATTTCCTTTGCCTTTGAGGTCAAAGTCATAAAATCTTCTTTGAACCCAAGCTCTATAAATTTAGTACCTATGTTTTTTTTTTCTTCTATGCAATTTATTGTTTTAGGTCTTATGCTTTTGAGTTAATTTTGCTACTAGTGGTATATATATATATATATAT
>NW_017731918.1:551257-555490 GCF_001890085.2 Hipposideros armiger | reverse complement strand
TAGTTGGCTTTGCTTCCCAGCGTTAGTACTGTGTGACAGATGGCTGATGTCATCTCTGCTTGGAAGAACTCAGTTGGCAATATTAGCATGGCATATTTCTGGGGACTTGTGATAATGCTAGGAGATGATGAAAAATAAAAGGATCCAAAAGGGAATTCCCCAAAGCAAACATTTATAATGTTTGATACTGTATTGTACTGATTCATCATACAAGGATATATATCCCATTTAATTAATGTTTTATTTAAACATATTCTGGAAAATACTAACAGTACCACTGAGCATACTCTTGGAACATTGATAGCTAACAATATCATAAGCCCGTTAGTTGTTTCTATTTCTTTGTCCTCATCTTTTTTCAGACATGTTTCTAGAACAATCTTAGTGCTAACTACTGGTATTTTCAGAGAGGACACAAAGAGTTATGGCAATGAAAGAGGACTTAGTGGAATTTGCTGTGTCAAAAGTTGACCTTTATGAAGATCTCATCTGATGAGTCTAAAATGAATTTTCCTACTTGGTCCTATGTTCTGGAATTTATTGTTGCTGACAGAATGTCCATTATTGTACTAATACTTTTTACTCTACATTTCCCCTCCTTCACTGTCTGGAGCCACTAAGTGGCTTCTGTCAAAACTTTTGGTTTGGGGAAAAGAGAAAGAAGATAGAGTCAAAATTGGGGTGCATCCTGGGAAGACTACGGGGGTTAACAATGCAGAAAGATTTTATTTTTTAAGTGAAAGAATGACCCTATGAATAATAAAGCATTAACTATGTTCCAGGTACTCTTCTGGGCGCTTCAAGAATTTAACTCATTTATTTAATGCTCTAAGCAAACCAATGAGATGGGAGTTAAGAACATTTCTGTGAGGCAACTGAGGTGCATAACCTTCGAATAATTTGTTTAAGGTCTCAGGCATTTTTTGTGTTAGAGTTGGGTTTCAAACTGAGGCAGTTTGGCTTCAGAGTCTGTGTTGTACAGACAAGAAAACAAAGACACTGACTCCGATAGAAAGGACAGAGGAGTAATTGTTATCATCTGACTTCTGTCAATGAAGAATTGCATACTTGTTGCATACTTAGCATCTTACAGAAGACTATAACCTTGAAGAAAGAATTATGTTTTATTATTTGCCTATCTCTTTTGTTTTATCTATAGTACAATATGCTACCTGAAAATTATATTAAATACAATGACCATAACAGTAAGAAAGGAAGAGTAAGTTCAACATATATTTGATAATATACAGGCACATACAGGAGGTAAGAAAGGCAAAAATGTAAAACTATATATAGAAATAATGTGACAGTTTCTTATAAGGAATTTATATTCCATTGAAGATCCACCATATCTTGCATATAGTTGGAATCTGTTCATGCCATTTGCAGCATATTTCATGGAACTATTAAATAAATACCCTTAGAAAGTTTCTAGAATCTAAGATTAGATTGCTACTAGTAATTCCTTTCTGAAAGATCTATATAATCAGGAGTAGAGGATTAACATATCTTTCCCTTTCTCTTGGACACCTCAGGATTATTCCATTTGTTGTTATTACTTCATTGTCCCCAAGTATCTCCTAAGTACAATATCCATAATCACTTATTGAAGGAGAAATATGATAATTTTCTAAGATTTCACATTTCCAATTATTAAAAACTAATGAAAGTTGCTTAATAATATAAACATATGACCAAATAATTCATATTTAAAATATATCTTTTTCATGTGTCATAGGAGTTTATTAAAAATTTTAATCTCAAATTAAAAGGTAGTAAGAATAATATAGATATATATGTGTGCATACATTCTATAATCAGAAATATTACACATACTAATACTATATCAAAGCGAGGTATTTAGCAGACGCAAAATAAACATGGCTAATACCATGAGACAGATGCCTTTGTCTTTCAGATGTGGTATTCTTTATGTACTGGGGAAATGTACACATAAAACATGCTTATGGCATTTATAAGACAAGTGTTTTTATTAATTTTCTAGTTTTTTATAGAGAATAAATTGAAATCGTCATTATGTGACACTATCAAGGAAAAATTTGTCTTGATCTATCATCTGAAAAACAGTATACCCAGGGAATTATAATTAACCGATGGTACTTGTAAGTACCTTTGACTATTACACCAGACAATTTGAAGCAGGTCAGCTTTATAATGGCAGCAATCAGGTCACATTTTACCTCACTGTGTTCACTGTGCATTGTAGATAGCCACGATCACTGCAATTGAGAAATGGTGACTGATAGGAAAACGTTGAAACCAGTTCAATGGTGCTGTGTGTTTCTTCTAAGTATGATTAAATAATCATAAGAACTTCTCTAAGGGCTAATCTGCTATATTTTCCAGATTTTCACCTTGGGGACATATTGTCCCTTGTCACTGAAACCTCGGGGACAGAAGGGGACGCCACAGGGTGGCACAGCAGGAAGCTGAGACACTGATGAAACAGTGTTCAGTTAATGAAGGCATGGCCCATGGCCTCTGCTGCTCTGCCATATGTTTGAAGAAATGCTAATGACTACAATTCAAATACCTTTTTCATCTTAACTATATGTAAATGTGTTTATAAATGCTGTCTTATAAATATACGATCACATTTTTAAAAGCCAAGTGCTAATGTTGCTTTCAACATCTATAATACACAATAATTAAAACTTAAGCAATTCTGCTTAATTATACCTTATGGGAAACTGTACAGCAATTTATAGAAATTAAGCAGAAAAACAAAGATCAACAGAAATAAAGCAGCAGTTGAACAACTGAATAATAAATCACTTTGATCATTAATTTACAGCAGCAAAATCACTGTAAGTAAAAGACTTCAATTCTAATTCTTAAACAGCTGACTGGTGACAAAGAAGGTGTTAGAAATTTGGGTATTCCTTGTAAGAACACAGCTTGAACTGATGGTGTCATTGTCTACACTATTTATTCTTATGCTGCCACTCCAAAAGCAAGTAATAATTTTTGTTTGAAAATTTTTGTTATTTAGTTCTGATCTGGGGTGATCCTCCCCATTTTCTTACATTTAGTCCTAATTTTGCAGATGATTATTCACTAGAATTATTCCCTTATATAACTGACCCATTCTTCAATAACCCATTCATCCTAGTGGCTGTTCATTTAAGAGACACAGTTGATGTCCAGTTTTGGATATTTTGTACATTATACTTTTATAAAGCTCTTCTAACATCTCACTTGATTAAATCTATGAAAGTTCAGTTAACTACATTCTAATAGGTAAAAATGGCACATTCTCACACTCAAAAATGCTCCCTCCCAACACTAAAAATATTTTATCTTGTGGATTAAATTCCTTTTAATTAATGAGCTCAATACACATATGTATGCATTATTAATAGAAATAATCTTATGTTTGAATAGCCATTATTTATAAATGTTTCAGGAGAAAGATTTGCTGCCACTTGTTTTAATGTCTAAAACAAAAGTACTTATTTAAACTCATTTTACTGCATTTCTGCCTTCTCTTTCATTAATAGATGTATTTCTAAAAATATGTTTGCATATTTAATTCTTTTATTTTCTTTTGTAGCTGCTGAATTTCTAGCTTTCTTAGACTTTCTCCACATGGAGGTTATGTAAATATTACTTTGTTTTATTTCATTCTAATTCTTTATAATTTCCACTTTAATATTTATAGGCTTGCTCCATTTGAAAATTTTCAAAAAAAATATGATGAGAGGCAGTGATTTAATTTTATTTTCTTTCAAGTAGATAGATAATTTTTCAACACCATTTATCCCATGCATAAATCACTAGATTTATTTGCAGTCCTCATATATTAAATTCCCATCTACATCTATGTTTCTGAACTCGCTATTCTGTTTCTCTCATCTATTTGTTATTTCTTTGTTAATATATTAAACTTTCATTTTCAGAAGCTTTATGATATATTTTAATACACAGCAGGACAATTCCCTCATTTTTCACTCTTCCTCTCTTTTATACCAAAAGTTTCTTGACATTCACCCCATAAAAATTTTAGGATTTTTGCATTCTAGTCCACATCTACCTCACCCCCTAATGTCACATTAGATTCATAAAAAAATAATAGATATAATATTATGAATCATAAAATATAATAATCACCCCGAATTTGAGATTTGTCCTAAGAGTTATACAATTATAGACAAGAATGCATGTCCCATGCTTTTTTCTCGTGTCTCATCACCCTGCCTTCAGCTAAGAGGT
>NW_017731918.1:542596-544993 GCF_001890085.2 Hipposideros armiger | reverse complement strand
TATATATATATATATATATGGAATACAATGGAATACTTCCTGCCATAAGAAAAGATGAAATAGTGTGATTTGGGAAAACACGGATGGATCT
Source organism: Hipposideros armiger (assembly GCF_001890085.2). Taxonomy (NCBI): domain Eukaryota; kingdom Metazoa; phylum Chordata; class Mammalia; order Chiroptera; family Hipposideridae; genus Hipposideros; species Hipposideros armiger. The sequence continues at coordinate 544,902 of NW_017731918.1, read as the reverse complement.
TGAGATTATTATGCTAAGCAAAATAAGTCAGACAGAAAAAGTCAAGAACCATATGATTTCACTGATATGTGGGATATAAAATTGATAGCAACAAAGGAACAAGAGAAACAAACAAGGAAATAAAAACTGGTAGACTTAGATAATAGTTTAGTGGTTACCAGAGGGTAAGGGAAGGGGTGTTGTAGGTGAGGATAAACGGGATAGAATTTATGGTGATGAAAGGAGAACTGACTCTGGGTGCTGAACACACAATGTTATATAGAGATGATGTATTACAGAATTGTATACCTGAAACCTATGTAACTTTACTAACAATTGTCACCCAAATAAACTTTAATTAAAAAACAAATTACACTGGTTAATTAAAGGAAGAAAAAATCATTTCATCTATATGTGAAAGAGGAAATTATTAATATGTTTTAAAAAGTAGTATTCAGGAGAGAATGCTTATTGGCCATTTTTGCTCCTTCCTCCATGCAAAAGTGCTTCGGTAGTGGGTCCCTTCTTTTGCCACTTATTCGTCACCTATTTGCCCCCTACTTGGAAGATACCACCCAAGGAGGTATCTTGAAATTACCTGCAGAATAAATTGGTCTGATTAGCAGAGAATTTCCATTTTCCATCTTTGAAGTTAGCTGATTTGCAGTAGCAGCCCCTAGCCCCTAGCCCCTGTACCAATCTGCACACCAGGGACAGACTCTGCCCTGTAAGTGACAGAGCAGCAAGTGGGCAGACCTGCTGTGACCATGCTCCCAGAACTAAGTAAGTGGGTTTGCCTAATATAGTATTTCAGTACAGAAAAGTCACATTCCCTAATAATAGTACAAATGGCGATTATTCAGTCTCTACTGCAATATTGCTTTTTTTCTTAATTGGTTTAGAAATATGTATTATTTTGTTAGGATTGGCTGTAGATTAATATAGTAAATATATGATAGGTTAATGCCCTTATGAAAATTAGTAGTATCCTGCTAGGTAAAAAAGTTGATTTTTAAATACATGAAAGCAGGTCTTCATTCATTTTTTTCCCTGACGTTTTCAGGGCCAGGACAAATATCTAAAAAGGTGATCCATTTACTCACATCGTGTATATATTTGAAGAATTTAATACTTAAAAAGAAACAGTAGATGAAATAAGTGTTTATTCAATTCAATTGTATTTTGGGCTCCCCTGGAAACCACACAGAATAGCTATCCAGAGCGACTTAAGTGTAATTGATCTTCTAGATTGGTCACATAACCCTTTGACTTTGGTTACTATATAAAGCTTCAGACTTTCCTAAAATATTTTTGTATCATCATGTTACATTTACTTTAGAAAAGGATGCTGTTTCAATCCAAGCTAAATGGAAATACTTGAGCTTACAGAAGCATTCTATACTATGACCTTTAAGTCACCTGGAAGAGGGCTCAAAGCACATTTCACTGCTTCGTTGAATTATACAACACGGAATTTCACTTCTTTCCCAGGAGGGCAATATACAATAACACTATTATGAAACAGCTAATTTCTCCATAAACTCAGATGTAATATAGAACAAATTCTGTCCCCTGATATATATTTGTATTCTATAAAAACTGACATAGCAGCTCAGCCAACATCTTCTCTAATTGACTCTGAATGACTCAGTGTAACCACAAGAGCAGTGACTGAATTCAGAAAAACTTCTCATGTCTTTGATCAGGGTTACTCAATTTAGAAAATAATGCAATCATCTATTGTAATCAAGCCAGGTAGCTATTTAGCCCATCTTGAAATAGGCACTTCTAGAAAAATAAATGCTTCAACGTCAAGTCAAAGTTAGGGAACACCAACTGTTTGACCCTGCAATGACCAGCTACAAAGTATCAGACTTCAAGAGACTGAGTAACTTAAAATAGAACCAGAGAGCAGCCATCTGGAAACCAATGCAGCAGAGTGTGGAGATCGAATCTTCCCAGGCAGCAGGAGACACACCTGCAGGCTGAGAGATTGTTATGCTAGTGTATTGCAACACCTTGCAAAGTCTAGCACAAGCCCCTCATGCACTACACATGTTCACAATGAAATCTGGTTTTAGGAAAGTAATAACGCAAGCACATTGGTGGTATGTCTTTCACTTGGAGGCAAATATTCACTTAGGGTAATTAGCTTGAATAGTGAGATTTTAATCATTTCATTCTCAACATAAATATTTGGCTAATCGATATGAAAGGTATTTATTTTCTCTGTAGTTGGCTTTGCTTCCCAGCGTTAGTACTGTGTGACAGATGGCTGATGTCATCTCTGCTTGGAAGAACTCAGTTGGCAATATTAGCATGGCATA
>NW_017731918.1:530267-538401 GCF_001890085.2 Hipposideros armiger | reverse complement strand
TTGAGATTTGTCCTAAGAGTTATACAATTATAGACAAGAATGCATGTCCCATGCTTTTTTCTCGTGTCTCATCACCCTGCCTTCAGCTAAGAGGTAACCACTTATTTTGAACTTTGTATTTATGATCCCTTTTAGTGTATAGTATACATAATGATACATAATTACTTGGGAGATAATTAAAATGGTATAATTTATTAGTCTTCTTGGCCTTATTATTTTCCATCAACATTGTGAATTTAAGAATCTTTGTGATTGCATATAGAGTTTATTCATTTCTACTGTTGCATAACATTTCATTGTGGGGCTGTGCCTCAGTTTATTTTTCCATTCTTTTTGGTGGAAATTTGAGATATTTTTATAATTTTTTCCATTATGACCAGCACTGCTGTGAACATTTTATACATATTCTCATGCATAAATGAAAGAATTTCTCTAAGGTAAATACCTGCAAGGGAATTTGCTGAATCATAATGTAAATGAATGTTCAACTTAAAAAAAATAATGCTACATTGTTTTCTAAAGTGTTTGTACCAAACATCCATGCATTTCCATTGTGTATATGTGTTTGCGTAATGTTTGGTTTCTTTCCCTGTAATATTTTAATTTGAATATGTATCAAATTATTTCCTTTTTATTCTACAAAATCTGCAGATCAGAAATTTTGTCACAGCCCATTAAAAAATACTTTCATCATTACAGTCACTCTACACATTTGATCTTGAACAAATTATTTTACAGCTATAAACTGTTTCTCTTCAGAAAAATGGGTTAATAATAGAACCTAATTCATGTAGCCATTGCAAAAATGAAATGAATGTGATAGTTGAGGAAAGCACTTAGCAGACACTCTAAAATATGTAAAATGTTCAGTAAATGCCAAGTGTTTATTATTGTTATTGTTGTTATTGTTAAATATTGAATAAAATCTCTGAGCCTGTTTTGTTAAATAATTTCAGGGAAGTAAATCATTTAGTTGATTATGTGAACAATGGGGAAAGGAAAGATTAACATATGTAATTTTTTATATTATTACAGACAACTGCACAAGCTATTCTCTAATGGAAATTTAAAAATACTACCCAGAGATTTTAGCTATATATAGTAAACCACAAAAAATGACTATAATATTTATCTGATATTTCAGAATTATATTGACAGAATTGGTTAAGTTTCTCAGTCCCCCCAAAAGTCCATTTTCTTAATACACCAAAAATGTACATGGTCATGAAGACAAGGACATTATTTTAAAATGTTATGAATGAAAAACAGAGGTGGGAGATGACTATCTATGCATGCTAAAAACAAAAAGACAAAAGTTAAGCAACTTCCTCAATGCAGGCTAAAGAATGAGTGATGAAAATCCATTAGACTGATTTGGTAGATCTAGAAAATAAAGGTCAATGGTGCTCCTCCAAATGGGCTTAACTACAAATATATCAGGATGCATTTGAAAACAAGCTGATGCATTTTTATCCCTCCTTAGGAATATCATATATGAATGTTTCCTCCATATCAGCTCTGCTTTGCTTTAGGCATGTACTAAAGGATTCTGAATACATAGGGTCACCCAGTCCTTTCTCTAGGAAAAGCCTTTTAGCAAAGAAATGTCACATGGTTAAGAAGAAAACTGACAAAAGGGCAAACTCTCCTTCTCCTTTCTTCATTGAAGATGATTATAGGGTGGAATACATTCAAAGACATAATGGATTTAAATTCATTTCCCAGACAAGAATCACAGGAAAGAAATATAAAATGATCAGTGATAGAACTGGACATTGTTTACTGGTAAATCATTTACATAATGTTTGCATATGAATATATTACTTATGAGTATGTAGTTTTCTCTATTATTTTTCTTAATGAATTTGATTAAAAAAACAAAAACAAAAAGGGACAGTGTCTCTCTTTTTACTTCTGTCTGTTACTGTTCTGGGTTCTAATAGACTTTGTCAATTTATTTTTCTTCTTATGGCCACTTAGAGATTGAAAAATGATACATTAGTCCTGGGGTTTGTGAAAATGCTTCCATGATGCAAAGCAGATGGAAGTGCTTCCAAATAATGTGTAATAGCAAATTTAGGAAGTAAAGGCTGTCTTGAAGTTTGATAACTTACTTGGGGGGAAAAATGTAGTTTGAAAAGTTGGAGGGTTAGGGGAGAAAACTGAATAATTTACATATGTGACCTGGAAAATTGACACCTATTTCTTGGACCTCAGGGGAGATCTGTGATTCTCCTTTTGAGAAAAGCAATCTTCCTTAAGGGCCTTTTTTCTGCCTGGTGAACCACACTAGTAATCCCTTTACAGTGAAATGAAACATCAAAATATTTCAGCACAGACAGAAATATTGGGACAGGCTGCACTCTATGCTCTATGGGATAGAACTAATGTAAAAACTTTCAGTACCAGTGAAAAATTTACTTGAAATTTTCAATAATAAAATATAAATTTTACAGAGTGAATAAGAGAAAAGTAAGGTATCAGTAGGGGCATAATTCTTACTAGTTATTGAATGTCATAATACAAGAACTAAGTTTCCCTCAGTCAAACTCAGAGCTGGGAAGAATGTTGTCATCTTCCCATCATTCATTCTCTTCCCCAGTGGCCCAGTTCTTTTAACTCTTGATGTGCTTTCCAGAAAAGATCCTTGCTCCAGCAGTGAGGAATACCTCAGGGTCTTCCATTATGTCATAAATGAAAATTTTTCTCAGTTTTGGGGTATGAAAAAATTTGAAGTCGAGGGTAAAATGGAAGCAGTCTCAGGTTGTTATATACATAATAAATTTTAGTTGTGATTCATTTATTTAAAAATAAACAAAAGAAAATTCCTCCAAATAAACACAAAGCAGAAATATATTGCTGAGAGGTAAATTCTGCCAAAAGTCTTTCCTAAGTCTAAATAGAATATGGTAAACTCTCCTGATATAACTGCACTATAAATCCATTATAAAGTATTGGAGTGATGTAGGATGAAAGATTGAAATCCATATTTGTATTGCTAAGGGAATAGGGAAGGAAGACTCCTCAATTTTATTCAACTATGTAAAAGTTGGGACTTCTTTTTAAGTAAGTGATTGATTTGAGTCTTTCACTCTAATTATGAACTCAAGTTTCTTTAATGAAGATGAAATTGAAACAGGAGTATTTCTTTATAGGTATTTGTTTTTTTTTTGACTAAGCAAAGTCTGTATATTTTTCACCGTTTTCTAATGATATTTATCTATATTTGAAGTCTAGTAATATTTTACATAGAGTTTTCTATGGAATGTAATTCAGTAAAATAAGTAAAATATAAACAGGTAAATAATAGTCATCAGTATCATTTTAAAATTATGTTTAAAAAATTACAATATTAAGGCCATATTTTGTAAGTATGAGTTCTGAGAAGAGATTAAATTCCCAAGTGTCTGAATTTTTGTATCTGGTTTTAAAAAACATATGATTAGCCACAACAAAAGGAAAGTAGCAAGTATGCATTTTTTTTTAACAATGCCATATGTCAAACACATAAATTGTATTGTCAAAAAATTTAGTTTCAGAGGATTTCTGGTCAAGATGGAAGAGTAGATAAATGCTGTGCTCACCTTTTCCCATGACCACATCAAAATTACAACTAAATTATAGAATGATCATCTTGGTGAAACATCTGAAGACTAGCTGAATGAAACTTTTATAACTAAGGATATAAAGAAGCAGCCACATGGAGAGTAATAGGAGACGAGGTAACAAAAAAACCGACTGGTCCCACACCCACAGACGCTGTTCAGAAATGAATGGTATAGCTTGGCTATGGAGGTCCCCTTGAGGATAAAGAAGTACCAGCCCTACACCTGGCATCCCAGCCCAGAGCACCAGTGCAGGAAGAGGAGTCCCCAAAATATATGTCTGTGAAACTCAGAGGGGATTCCCTCTGAGTGAGATAGAAGGCTGCTAAAAACCTAGGCATCCTCTTAAAGGGCCTGTGCACAGACTCACTTACTCACCCTAAGGTCCAGTGAAAGAACAACAGCTGGAAAGGCACCAGGGACATTCAGGGAGAAACTGGATTTGTGGATTCAGGGCAAGGGCTAGAGGGGCAGCCACCACAGTTTTGTGTTGAGATCTCCAGCCACAAAGCCTAAAGGTGCAGGCAGGTGACAAATCTAAATCTGCATTAGTCAGGTGAACACCACTCACCCCACCCTGGTGACTCCTTGAGATGCCATCCAACCCAGGCATAGGCAGTGGCTGACCTTGGTTTGCAATACAGTACCTCCCAAGTGTCCCCAGAACAAACATACCCAGTGATCAACTTCAGATCACAACAGAACACTGCCTCTATAAATGGCACACACACAGGGTGGACTCTGCAGGCACCAGAACCCTGGGGTCAGCCTCAATATAACAGCTCATCCATTGCGGTCCTGGCCAGTCCTCACAACCAATCAGCCTAAGGGTCAACACAACTACTGAGGTTCAAATAGCAATTAAAGATCAGCTACAAAAAAAGGGCACACACAACCAATACGAGGGACACTCCTGGAGCACCCAGCTCAGGTGACCAGCGAGCCACAGGACACTTACTACATAAGTCCACTTTGCCAAGACCGGGAGGTGCACCAGATCTACCTAATGCATAGAAACAAACACATATGCAGCCAAAATGAGGAGAAAAAGAAACATGTTCCACATGAAAGAATAGAAAAAAATCCAAAAAAAGACTAAATAAAATGGAGGCAAGCAATCTACCAGATGCAGAGTTCAAAACACTGGCTATAAGGATGCTCAGTGATTTCAGGGAGAATTCAACAAAGAGACAGGAAACATAAAAAGAAACCAGTCAGAAATGAAGAATACAGTAACTGAAATGAGACTACATTAAAGGGAATCAACAGATTAGATGAAGTAGACAATCAAACCAGTGATCTGGAAGATAAGGTCACAGAAATCACCCAATGAGAAGAACAACATCAAAAAAAGAATCCAAAAATATGAGGATCGTTTAAGGGGCTTCTGGTATAACAGCAAGCACACTGACAATCGCTTCATATGGGGTCCCAGAAGGAGAAGAGAGAGCAAGAGATTAGGAACCATTTGAAGAAATGATGGTGGAAAACTTCCTTAATCTGGTGAAAAAAAGTATCCATATCAGCCTAGCAAGCACAAAGAGTCTGAAACAGGATAAACCCAAAGAGACCCACAACAAGACACATCATAATTCAAATGCCAAAGGTTAAAGACAAAGAGAGATTCTTAAAAACAGAAAGAGAAAAGCAGTTTCCTACAAGGGAGCTCCCATAAAACTGTCAGATGATTTCTCTACAGAAACTGCAGACTAGAAGGATTGACATAGGGTGAAAGAAAACAAGACCCATACAAATGCTGTTTACAAGAGACCCACTTCAGATAGAAAAAAAAAAAAACCCACACAGAGACTGAAAGTAAAAGGATGGAAAAATATATTTCATGCAGGTGAAAACAAATAAACAAAAAAACCTGGGATAGCAATATTTATATCAGACAGAATAGACTTTAGAATGAAGACTATAACAAGAGACAAAGAACATTTCATAATGATAAAGAGATCAATCCAACAAGAGTATATAGCCCTAATAAACACTTAAGCACCCAACATAGGACCACCTAAATATATAAAGCAAATATAATGGCTATACAAGAGAGACTGATAGTAATTGTAGGGAACTTTAACACCCATTGACATCAATGGCTAGATCATCCAGACAAAAACAAACCAGCAGACACTGGTCTTAAATAACATTTTAGACTAGATGAATTTAATTGATATTTTTAGAGCATTTCATCCCACAACAACAGAATATATATTCTTCTCAAATGCACATGGAAATTTTCCAAGATAGACCACATGTTAGGCCACAAAACAAGTCTCAATACATTTAAGAAGATTGAAGTCATATCAAGTCTTCTGTAATCATAATGGTATGAAACTGGAAATCAGTTACAAGAAGAAAACTGAAAATCACATAAACATATGGAGGTTAAATAACATGCTACTAAACAATGAATGGATTAACAATGAGGTCACAAAAGAAATAAAAAGATACCTTGGGACAAATAAAGATGAAAACAAAATGACCTAAAGTCTATGGGACACAGAGAAAGCAGTCTTAAGAGGGAAATTCATAGCAATACAGGCCAACCTCAAGAAACAAGAAAAATCTCAAATAATCTAACCTTACACCTAAAGGTCTAGAAAAAGAAGAAGAAACACAGCCCAAAACAAGTAGAAGGAAGGAAATAATAAAGATCAGAGGGGAAATAATCAAAATAGTCTAAAAGAGCAATACAAAAGATCAATAAAACCAAGAGCTTATTTTTTGAAAACATATAGATAGATAGATAGATAGATAGACAGACAGACAGACAGACAGACAGACAGACAGATAGATAGATAGATAGATAGATAGATAGATAGATAGATAAACCCTTAACCAGATTCATCAAGGAAAAAAGAGACAAGACCCAAATAAATAATATCAGAAATGATAGGGGAGAAGTAACAATTGACATCATATAAATACAAAGGATTATAAGAAACTATTATGAATAACTAACTATATGCCAACAAATTGGATATTTCTAGAAACATATAATCTTCCAAGACTGACTCAAGAAGAAAGAGGAAATCTGAACAGATCAGTAGCTACTAATCAAATCAAATCAGTAATCAACAAACTTCCAACAAACAATAAGCCCTAGACCAGATGCTTCACAGTGAATTTTACCAAACAAAGAAGAATTAACACCTATGCTTTTCAAACTACTCCAAGAAATTCAAGAGGTGGAAGGCTCCCAAGCTCATTTTATGAGGCCAGCACTACTCTGATTCCAAAAGAAGACAAAGGCATTACAAAAAAAGAAAATTATATGCCCATATCCCTGAAGAACACAGATGCAAAAATTCTCAACAAAATATTAACAAACTGAATTCAGCAATATAGTACGAAGATTATAAACCATGATCAAGTGGGATTTATTTCTGGGATGCAAGACTGGTTCAAATCAATTAACGTGACACTCCATATAAACAAAATGAAGGATAAAAATCATACAATCATATTAATAGATGAAGAAAAGGCATTTGACAAAATCCAGTATCTGTTTATGATAAAAACTCTCAGCAATGTGGGAACAAAGGGAATATATCTCAACATAATAAGGGCAATGTATGACAGACTCATAGATAACATTATACTCAATGATGAAAAGTTAAAAGCATCTCCCTTAAGATAAGAAACAACACAGGGACATCCACTTTCACCACTTTTATTCAACACAGTATTGGAAATCCTAGCCACAGCAATCGGACAAGAAAAATAAATAAAATGCATCCAAATTGGAAAGGAAGAAGTAAAACTGCCATTATTCATAGATGACAGGGTACTACATATAAATAACTCTAAAGATTCCACCAAAAACTAGAACTGATAAATGAATTCAGTGAAGTAGCAGGATACACAATTAATATTCAGAAATCAGTTCTATTTTACATACTAATAATGAATTATCAGAAAGAAAAATTAAGAAAATGATCCCATTTATAAATACATTAAAAAATAATAAGATTAAATTTAACCAAGGGGATAAAAGATCTTTAGTTTGAAATTTTTAAGACACTGAATAAAGAAATTGAAGAAGGCACATGCAAATGGAAGCATATACTGTGTTAATGAATAGAAAGAATAGTTAAAAATGTCCATACTACCAAAAGCAATCTAAAGATTCATTGCAACCTCTACTGAAATGCCAATGGCATTTTTCATAGACCTACTTATCCTAAAATTATTATGGAAGCACATAGAGCCTGAATAGCCACAGCAATCTTGAGAAAGAAGAACAGAGTTGGAGATACCATGCAACCTGATATCAAAATATACTGTTGGGTTGTCAGAAAAGTCATGACGCATGTTTGCAACAGTTGGCACTAGTTCATTTTTGGAAGTACTAGAGTCATTAGCATCTATATTATTGCTATGTCATTTAACAGTTGACAGTTCTAGCTTCATTCTAAAATAAAATGAGTGATTTGGTTGAGTTTTGGAGATTTTACAAGTTGAAGATGGAAGACCAAACTGTGCATTTTTGCCATATTTTACTGTTTTACTTCCATAAAGGG
>NW_017731918.1:500233-530247 GCF_001890085.2 Hipposideros armiger | reverse complement strand
CAGTGTCACTGGCCCTCATATGTGGGATCCGAACCGGGGCCCTCTGGCATCCCAAGCGAGTTCTTAACCATCGCGCCACTCGGCCGGCCCTAAAAGACTCTTATTATTTCTTAATGTCTTCAGAGATGGAGTTTCCACATTTTTCTCACAATACTTATACCCAGGATATTTTCTAGTGTCTATCCTAAAGCCCTCCTATTGAAAGTTAAACCCATCCTCTCTTGGAGAACAGCTGCCTGCTGTTTCTTTCAATATCATGAATAATTGGAAAGAACTTCTGAGTCTGTCCTCCCCATCCACAAATCTATAGTATTCCATTCCAAAGTCCACTATTCTCAGCACCTCTGGTCATGAATTCTATCATCATGTTTTTTCCTTCTAGTATTTTTTAGCCCCTCCCCCAAATAGCTACATATCGCCTTTAGTGTTTCCTTCCAACTGTATAAGCATAAATTTCTTTTGGTTTATTGTCACTTTCTTATTTCAAATTTTTAAGGTCTTATATTCTCTCTTCTTATTTTCTTTACTTCAGATTTTCCTTCTTCTACAAATCCTAAATTTTAATTTTACTTAAAGTCCAAGTTTTGTTTTTGTTTTGTTTTTATCTTTTAGTTGGATTTAGTTTCCCTCTCAGGGAATTAGTATTGTCCCTTTTTGCACATATGCAGTTAGGCAAGGTAAGGGAGCCCATTGGTTTAAATTAGTCTTTGCAGGGTCCTGAGGGCTGGAGTCACAGAATTCAGTGTGTGAGAATCCAAGGCAGAAAACAATCCCTCTACTGCTTTGAGTGTTTACTGGGTTGTAATTTCCAGGACCAGATATTTAGGAGTGTATTAATGCTCTTGCTAGCAGGGAAGAAGTAGATGCAAAATAAATATGCTCAAGGGCTCAGAGGCTATTACTGATGCTGGAGGCAGGTAGTCAGGCAACAGGAAATAAATACAGCAAAACAGAAGGAAAAAGATATTTACCTTCAGTCCCTTGAGCAACATGAGTCAGGAGCTAGGGGAAGAGTGTCCCAGGGCTTTGCATGGGCCACCCTTAACAAGTAACTTGTAGAACCTTCTAGCCATATAGTGATTGACTCTGAGAAGCTGCATCTTACAGACCTGAAAACCTGAAAATGAATTTTCTCAGTCCCAGGAGTGGCATAAAGCAGAGCTGGTGAAAGAGATGACAGCTGGATCACTAATATTTGAACAGTTCTTTACAAAGTGCTTTCCACGTCCATTGTTGTAAGAAAACCTTGTAACAACACTGTGAGAGACCAAGGGCAGATATCATTAATGCTCTGTTACACAGATGAAGAAACTGAGGCTCAAGGAGCTTAAATAAATTGCCCAAAGCCATGTGCATTCTTAGTTTTAATGTTATCCCTGGCTTCCCAGAGCACAAGAGCTTACAGTTTCTAAGCAATATAGTTTAATCTTTACTCACTACCTTCTGGGAATGTCAGGTCTTCTCAAATTTAATCATCATCATCATCACCATCTATCATTGTTTAAGCGCTTACCACATGCTATTTAAACCTTACAGCAATCCTAACACCTAACAGTGATATTATTATCCCTTTTTAGCTGATGAAAAAAATGAGGTCCAAGGAGGTTTAGTAATTTCCCCAAGATAACACAGCTAGTAAGTAGCTAATGTAAGATTATAACCAAAATATATGTAATTCTAAAGTTACATATTTGCATCAGGAAAAATTCAGGGACTCATTTAAGTAGTCCCCTTGTGTACAATAAGTACAAATGCTTTAGTAGCATTTCCTACCTACTGTCCCAGGTGGTGGCCCCATGGGGCTGTTCTGACTCTTGGCCTTAGGTGGTGTGGGTCTGTCCATGGTGGCTCTGACTGCTTCATCCCTGTCCCTATTTCTGTTCCTTGTTACAATGTGCCCCAGTAGTCACTCCGGTGAAGGGGTGCCCGGTGTGGACTATTCCCCAAGCAGAATGGCCTGGTGCTCCAGTTGCTTAAAGAGATTTTAGCAACAAAGCTTTTTTTCTCTCTTCTTAAGAACTTGGGCATGAACCCAGAGAGGCAGAGCCAAAGGACTCTGACTAGTATACCCTTTGCTCTGCTCAGAATTGCTCTTCTCTTTGAACAGCTACTTCTCATCTTTACACGAGTCATGTTGTCCCTCAAATCTTCCATTGCTTAGCACACTCCTTTGCCTTTCATGCAAATAAGGCCCCAGTGGGCCAAACACACATGGCCAAGTGGGTCGGACCTCTTAGAATTAATACACCTTTTAGACCCTTAAATTTGAAGTGACATTATTCCCATTATTATGACCACTGCTTGTTATTTATGTATTAGATCCTCTCCCATTAAATTGTGCTTTTGATATTTTTAGGCAGCTCATCTTTGCATTCATACATATAGCAGAGTATTTAATATGTAGCTTATTACATGAATGAATGAATGAATGAATGAATGTAGGAAAGCAAAACTAAATGGTTTCTATTGGGTCTTCGGAGAAGTCATGACACATGTTTGAAACAGATGGCGCTATTCATTTTTGGAAGTACTAGAGTCATTTTCCTCTATGTTATTGCTATGTCATTTGACAACTGACAGTTCTAGCTTCAGTCTAAAAAAAATTTGAGCGATTTGGTTGAGATTTTGGAGATTTTACAAGTTGAAGATGGAAGACCAAACTGTGCATTTTTGCCATATTTTACTGTTTTACTTCCATAAAGGGAAGAACGCACATCAAGCTGGTGAAAAGTTGCATGAAGTTTACAGTGACAATGTTCTACAAGAACGTCAGTGCCAACGATGGTCCACAACATGGAAACCAAAGGCTTAGTCCACCTGCCAAAACAGTAGCTCTTCATAACTTTAAGTTACAGAAATAACAATTTTTCATCTGACCTTGAAACTCAGCATCAAGTTCATCTAAATTAAATTTCATAGAATTTCAACTAAGTGTCCTACATAAGGAATACAATTTTAATTTCAACCCTCATTCTCCTTTTTGTTGTCTGTGCCACATAATAAAAAGGGCATGCAAGATTTTGACAATATGTCATATTTTTTAAACTGGTCTTATCTTTGAGCTGGGAATTGTACAGAAGCCAGTTGTGAAACTTCAATATTGATCTGCATCTTTGAACACTCATTTAGAAATGGAATTACATTATTGCTCCAAGAATTATGATGGTCAGAAATTATCTTCTGATAGAACAAGTGCCCTAATCCTTTCTCTGTATTGTTTAAACAATACTTGTCCAGCTTTATACAATTATGTACACACATGTCCATAGCAGCCAGGAAGCAACTATCTTTTCAAATGGCCCTAATTATACTCCAGAATTAGCTTTAGGAAGTAACAGAACCTTGGACAATCATTATATAGAGGGGAGGTAAACATTAAAAAAAATACAATTTTTATTAAAGCTATAAATATCTCTTTTAGAAAAAATAAATCCTAGTGTATAGGTGAAATATACTAAACAAAGTTATTCAACAAATTCTCACATTTAGTTATGTAAGACTTAAATTTCTCCCTATACTGTGAAGAATTTATTATCATTTATTTTATAATTATGAACAAAATTAAATTTATAGCAACCATATTAATGACAACTTCTAGGTATTCATTTAAAACCCTTATAATTATCAAGACAAAGATTGTTTTTATGCCATATAAAACTGAATTCTGGAATTCTAGCAGCAAAATAATTCCAACACTTCAACAGAACTAAAGTGACTTTTAGAGAGAAAATTAGGTCACATAAGATTTTCCCTTTTCTAAAAGTGGGCCTGTTTTAAAAAATAATACAAATCAAACTGCTCAGTTTAAAAAAATCATTACCATAGTCTAACATTCTCAAGTACAGAGTATACAAATTATCTTTCAATAAATAACATAAAATATCTGTTCTTTGAGGAGTTACTGTTTACTTTAAGCCTGGTTGATCTGTTCAGTGTCAAGAGAAACATGATAAAGCAGTTTTTCCTAGAATATGGGATTTCTGCAATGAAGACATTTCAAAATATAATTTGGGATCAGGAGATACTAATCAACATATCATCAAGTGTTCTTTAAAATTTTTCCAAGAAAGTGCATTTAAAAATAAATTAACCAAAAAAATTATAATTATAATTTATATAGTTATATAATTATAATATATATATTATACTATGACCCAAATTCAACAACTAAAAGATGTTTTAATGTGAATAATTTAGGTAATGGTCTCAAAGTAAAATATCATCTTAAATTAAACAAACTATATCTATGAGAAAATACTAAACTGTTCGTTTTTTCATATGATATTGACAATTGAAAATATTATCACAAAGGCACAGAAGTCTTTCACCAATTTTGGAGAACCATTAGACCTAGAGATACGTTCGTCACTGCTCAAAATTCTCAAGTACTTTCCTTTCTAATGAACTTCATCGCCAGAAACCTAAGTATATGAACGTACTACTCTGGCCAGCTATAGAATCATCTTAACTAAACTTATCTTTAATTATCTCTTTGTCTTTTATTAATTAACAGAGGATCTTGAATATTATTATAGAATTACTATCAGGTACATTTTCTATCACGGCATTCCACATTCTTTAAATTTTGTCATACATATTTCCCTCACAGTTAGGAAATAATGAAGTGGAATATCTATTGTCCTTAGATGACAGGTGTCCATTTTCACCTTTATTGTTACAAAGGTTAAAATTAATTTTTATTGTAAGTTGACATCTTTCCTTCATCTGATTTTGGGGACACTGCTCTATTTTCTCATTCTTAGGTACTTAGTAACAGTTGTTTCTTTAAGGACTGGATATATATTTAATGATAAGGTGGTATGAAATCCTTTTTGGAAGGATGAGAAAGGTCAATAAATAAATAGCATGCTTTCAATTAGAAAGTAAGTGCCCTGTATGCTGAGAAATTTGTCCTCTAAATGAGTTTTGCAATTAGACTCTATGGTATCTTGATGCCTGACATAACCTGAGCCCTTAGGTTAGGGTTATCTACTCGCTGTTTGTTGTGGATACATCTCACACTAGTAAGTGTGTTATGCCATTAAGTGTGAATTTTATTCACCTTCCAATGCGAAAAGACTCTATGAAGAATTCTCGTTACTTGAAAATGAGAACCCGAACTAGGAAGCATGGTACTGAGCCTTTGATTAATAAATTTGATATCAAATTCTCTCATTCTTTAAAGGATTTACGCTGAGATTAGGCAAAAGGCAGAAATTCTCCTTGACTCATGAGACTAAAGCAGATAGGCACACATACCTTATCTTAGCCTCACATACTTCTAATATCTGTATGATATGTGACACAAAGGTCTTTTCCACCTTCAGTTTTGTTTTGGTTTGGTTGTTTTTTTGTATTGTTGATGTTGTGTGTGTGTCTTCTGGATCATGAGACTCTGAGGACCCAAGCTAACAACATAAGATGTTGGTAAGAAGAATGGCAGGTGAATAGTCAACTGCCTTCTTTACCCTTTCACGTATTACTTCAGTTGTTATGTCAACACTATCTTTGTCTCGCTTTTGAGATATAACAATGGAGCGGAAGCTGCAGCATGTTTTCTCTGCAAATCCTACTTCATTCAAATTTGAGTCAGCCTCCTGTAAACTTAAAGCATCATTCAGCTTTGAGGTTTCTGTCCCATCCAGAAGCCTAACATTTTCTGAGTTCTACAAAGAGAGGAAGAATTTAAGTTCTTGTATATTTCTTAGTTTTTTCTTCCTGGAGCACAAGGTACCGTAGTGGAGTCACATATGAATTGGTGACAGTGAGTGGCATGCATCATATTCCGGAGCTTGCTTCTCTGCCACCTTAGAGCCTGATTACATCAGGAAAAGAATATATTCTACTACAATCAGTTTTTCTTCCGTTTTTTATCTTTTTGATTCTTGGATTTATCTGATTTAAAGGCATGTTCCTGCTACTATTCCTGAGAGTCATTGCTAAAACATAGTTCATTTTATTATAGAAACAGAGTAAGCTAATTATCTCCTGAGAACTTGCTATAATTTTAAGGGTTATGCACAAGCTGTTAACTAATCACACAGCTCCCAGATATTTGTAACATGCAGTGTGACTCTGAGGTTTCATTTAAATGAGTGCTAGGCATGACTTGTGATGTGTTGCTTCTGGTGCTGCATGGAAGAAAAAATAGGGCATTATACGAGATTAAATTCACAATACTTGACATGTCTTGTTTCAGGTATAATAGAAGTGTATCGTATTTCATCACTGTCTAACAATCCATAGATATTCTAAGAAATAATATCTTTAGTTTAAAATTATTTGTAAAATAAAAAAGAAGAAATTAATTACAATTGCAAATATGATGCAAATTAATGCAAACTACCATGAGTTAATATACATGTGTTAAGATAAAAATTCTTTTCTAATCATATCTTAAAATGATTCCAGTAATGTGAATGGGGAAACTTGCAGTCTATTTTTTTTTTGTAGTCTATTGTTTTTATTAGGTTGAAGTCAATGTCATTGTTGCTAGTAACATGAAATTCATTAGAACTGTTCAGCATTGTCGGATTCAAAGAAAAATATGTGCAGAACTAACACAGTTGATTTGCAGATCTATTAATTGGGTGTCATTATGTCAAGGCTAATTTTTTAAAATATTTTTTAATTCATAAATTTCTCTAAAAATATGCCTGTATTCCCTATGTTTATTTAGTTACCATCTATTCATTTTTTAATATTTGGCAGATTCACATATCCTTACCAACTATTGAATTCACTCTCCTTAAAGTCCTAGTACCCTTTTGATTTCCAAGCACAACAGCAAATTAATCTATAGTCACTGTTCTCCGAAGTCTATCTGGAGCTTGACATGGTTACTTTTCTATTTTCATTGAAAGCTTCTCTCAAAATAACTGTTATGACATTATCTAATTTCTTTACTTACATCTCAGACTATTCTTTATCTGTTTCGCATAGTCTATATTTTTTCCAGCTTATGTTAGATGTTCTCAAATGTTTTCTTCTTACAACTTTCTATTCTTTCTCCTCATTGATATTTTTCTTTTGCTTATCTTATTATCTCCTTCAATTTTCCCTGATATGTTATAATGCTATTAGCACTTTCCACATATTAGTTTGTATTATTAGCTTATACACATTTATTTCTTCTATGAGATTCCACATACACAACAAATTAATGCCTCTATTAATAGGAACAACTCATATGTGTACAGGGACTTATAATTTTTTGAAATGTTTTTACATTCCATTTCTCTTTAGAAGGCAAGTACCCTGTTTCATCTTTTTTTTTTTTTCCAAATCTGACGCACTAGCATGCATTTAACACTTGTTCAAAAACTACTCTTGGGAAGAGTAAGAAAGATAAAGGCCTCTTTGCTCTGAAAGAATTTGGCCCTGAAGCTCGAGTTTAAGTCACTTGAGGTAGCTTAGGTTACTGCTTGTGGCCTCAAGGAAATAAAGACTTTTCTTATCTGTCAAGTGTATTTTTTGAGTCACAGAAGCCTGAGAGAATTAAAATCTTTTAATTTAAACAGCTATTTTTTACCTGAAATATACTATGGTTTATTTTTAATCCTTTGCAATACAAATAATTACTCATATTTAAAAATAAATTAGAAATGATTTTTCTTTAATAAAACAAGTAACAAATAAATTGTTAACCACAACAAAATTTTGCCTTAATTTAATAACCAACTTTTTTTCTGCCTAATTTTAGACAGAACAGTTCTGTGAAATAAATATACTGGAGCCTATTAGTAAATGTAATAGAGATTTTAAAATATTATTATTTATGAGTGCAGTACTTAATTATGGCTCAAGTAAATACACTGATAAAATAAACCAATAAACCTAACTTTTAATATTAAGGTTAAAATATATTCTTATATTTCTTTTCTATCCTTCATTAGAACATCATACACACACACACACACACACGCACACACACACACACACACTCACACACACACATATATACATATATTCAGAATATTAAGAATCTAATGAAAAGGTGTTCATTTCATGTTCCATTTAGGTTCTCTGTATTGAGCTTGAGCTTATCATATCCTCAGAAATATATTTATTGCAAGGATTCTAAGATTTTTAATATGTGTCTTATTTAAGATTTTCATGTCCTGCTCACTTTTTTTTTAATAAGGAGAATGTCATAAACTCCTTTCTTCTGTTTAATGTCTGTCACATGGAGAATATGTGAAGTCATGCCAGGCATGACTATCATTTAGGTACCTCGTTTCTTACAAAGAGAAAGGATTCTTTTGAGAATATCAGTTACACAAAATAATGCAACATGACACAAAACAGGAAGACCCTCCACTAACTATGCTCACAACTCCTTTCCCACCACATCCAACTATAATTTTCCTGTTCGAGGCTTGAGAATTCGAGAAAGTACAATTAGAAAGATGATTTACAGATTATTTAAGCCTTCACATGCTACTTTATCTTTTTTGTGTTAACTCCGTCCACATTTACTCACTGGAGCACCTCCTCCTATTGCTATTTCTCTTTTTGATTGTCACCCAACTAAGCTATATTATGCCAAGAAAAAAACAAAAATTGGCTCTTTAGATATTTTTTAAATGTTTTCAGAGACTTGGCTCATACCCAATTCCCACAAACTGTCTGTTGGACTTGGCAATTTCCTTAAACAACGCCCCAAATCTCTCCCACCTAAGTCTGCAGAGACACAGCAAAAGGACTTAGTAGGAAATAAAGGAAAGACAACATGCCATGAGGCCCTCAACTTTTAAAGGCAGACAATATGAATCATGGGTCAAACCATATGGGATATGTCCTTCAATTTGACAGTGAAAATGGAATAGATCTTTAACAAATCAGTTCGACTGTTAAAAAAGCATAAGGTGACCAGATGTGCATCTGTTTACCTTCACTCCCTAGATATTCTCATACCCTGGTGGTTAGGGGGGTTATATTAATGTCTTGGCTTACGTTAAAGCAGTAGCGTTGCTTCTGGAGAGAAGCCTATCATCCTCCCAGAAGAAAACTAAGTCAGACTAATTTTGATTGAGAAAGAAAACCTGACCTGAGAATCAAGATTAAAACAGCACGATGGTCATAAACATCAATCGATGTTTAAGTATTTTTAAAATAAGTACTGTAAACCTTGGATACATGTGTTCCCAGAGATATATAATATTGTGCTGAGGCGTATACAGATCCACAATGTAAACATGGGATGTATTCTTGGAGCATCAGAAAATGGAAATTTATTGGTGAGTGAGTTGGTAATTGATTAAAATACTATTTCAAATTAAAACTAGCATAGATATGATGCCCATGGTGAATTAGTGAAATACCACCATCAAATGCCAAATTCTTATCCCTGTGATTGGGCACCAGGTAAATAAATCCACACCCTGCTTTTGATTTACGCATAATTTGTAAGTAACAAAATCAAAGTTCTCTCCATTGCTGAGATAGCCCTGTGTCAATTTATAATAAATGAACTCTTTGTGTTCTATGCCATTTTGCCGTGCTTTTTCATTCTCAGTTTAAAAACTTGGTGACTATGATCTCCAACTCTAGTCATCCCTAAGAAAGGAGAATTTGGCCATGGCCAGATGTCTGAGCATCTAGCGTGACCACTGCTGATACTCTCAGGAATATCTATCTTGACATCTATCTATCCCTTTGGAGCGACCAATCAGCTCTGGTGTTTAGATGGCTCTAATAAAAATGAATCCGAGGCCTCTGTCACTACAGTTCTGGAGCCTTACCCTGACTCTTCTTCCTTAGTGAGCGTTACGCAGGGAGGTCACCCACACTGTGGGCAGATTGCAGAGTGATGAAAGGGTGTTGACAATTGTGTTGGGACAACAGGAATGCCCTAAGAAAACGGGGCCCAAATTTCACTAAGGCTAAAAGAATTGTTTCAGGAAGAGAAATTAAAATCTGAGTTAATGTGATGCATTGATTTTAAGGGTATTTTTTGAGATCATATATATTAAAATAGAAGAGCCTGATCTTTCTCACAGTGTCAGTCTCCAAAGTATGTAGCAGAAAATGCCAAAATGACTTCAAGTTTAAGAAAGACCACACAATCTCTAAAATACTTCGTGGTTATGTCCAGGACACATTGGTTTTACTTCCCCAAGTCTCTGAGGCTGCTCTTGTACTCCCTTGATCATATGAGTTTCTCAATGATAAGTTTAGAACACATTTAAAAACTTCTGGGAAGCACAGGGTGACTCTTGTACACTGCTTTCCAGCCCCTGGGTGAAATAGCTCGTTAATGTAGTTTTGCATAACTGTAAAAGGCAACAGGTCATTTGAATTAACTTCCCTGTTATTTGATTAAAACAATACAAAAGCTAAATATTGCAAGTTCCTTTCAGATACTATAAGACAACACAAAAATTTCTACAAAATACAAGTTTTACATATTGTTGTTACATATATATGTATATGCAGTAATTCTCCTGTTTTTATATGTGTGTGTATATATATATATATATATAATAAAATACATATGTACATACATATACGAGGTCTGACAATTGAGTTCACAAATTTGCAAGGATGTTGCTAACCTTTTTTGACATCAGAGGGGTTATTCATTATGAATTTGTACCAACTGGACAAACAGGTAACCAAGTTTACTATTTGGAAGTGCTGAAAAGGCTGCATCAAAAAGTTAGACAACCTAAACTTTTCGTTAACAATTCATGGCTCTTGCATCATGACAATGCACCAGCTCACAGGGCACTGTCTGTCAGGGATATTTTAGCCAGTAAACAAATAACTGTATTGGAACACCCTCCCTACTCACCTGATCTGGCCCCCAGTGACTTCTTTCTTTACCCAAAGATAAAGGAAATATTGAAAGGAAGACATTTTTATGACATTCAGGACATCAAGGGTAATATGATGACAGCTCTGATGGCCATTCCAGAAAAAGTTCCCAAATTACTTTGAAGGGTGGACTAGGTGCTGGCGTCGGTACATAGCTTCCCAAGGGGAGTACTTCAAAGGTGACTGTAATGATATTCAGCAATGTATGTAGCACTTTTTCTAGGATGAATTTGCAAACTTAATTGTCCAACCATGTATATATACAGTAATTTTCTCATTTAAATCTGTAAACCTAGACTCCAAGGGGTTTTCCCTCTGTAGTATAGCATAGCATTGACTATGTGGACTACAATTGGCCAGACATTGTGTTAAAATAACTGGAGCCACTCTTTCTTCGTGGATATGTGTGTGAGTTGAGGAACACAATCATAATTTAAGCAATTCACAAGCCTTCTGCAGCTTTCACTTTTCACTGGGCTCTTGTGTATCTCCTATGTACACACAAAAGGCCTCACATTTAGCCAGGGATGTATGGATAGCGAGTACCCTCTTGTTTCTCTACTGGTATGCCATATAGCCTTTCAGACTAGAGATATTTATGAGGTTATCAAGACCCACTTTGTTGGTCTCAATTCCCAGAAAACCTTATTAAATTTCTGACTAATCTACCAAGTTGTTTTTGTTCCATCCATATTTTCAGCATCAGGTAGCTATGATGTTGGACTTCTCTGTCTGTTTGCCACTGAGATCACTGCTATTTCTTACAACACTCAGGGGTATATGTTTTCTCAAGTTCATTTCAACTCCCTCTATCAGTGATGCACAAGTTCATGGTTGGCCTTGCTCTGGTAGGGGGCACCTTGGTGCAGCTGGCAAAGCTAGGGTAAATATGGAGAGGAATTGGAGAATCCCATGATATAAGGCCAAAGAATCTCATTTTTATTGCATTAAGCTCAGTAGATGTTTTTTAATAAGTGCTTCTCAATTTGTTCTATAATTTAGATCAATATCTAGAGTCTTGACATTGTTGTTTGTGATATTTTATTTTATTGTTGTTTTGTTTTTTTGTTTGTTTGTTTTTTGTGTTTTTTTTTGTAGAGGGCAGTGTCACTGGCCCTCATATGTGGGATCCGAGCCGGGGCCCTCTGGCGTCCCAAGCCAGTTCTTAACCATCGCGCCACTCGGCTGGCCCTATTGTTGTCTTTTGAAGAAAATATTTGCTGAGTTCTTTCTTCTACCATTCTAGAAAATTCTGTCTTTTGTTCACTGTTATAAGGCCCTGTTAAGTGATCATCTAGGTGCTTTGTTTGCTGCATCAACTGTCAAGATTCAAATGATTTGAGAACACATTCACCAGGCAGGTCTTCTTAAATATCATTTACTGGAGGAAACTCAGGGAAACAGGAATTTTAGTAGGTATAAGTCCCCTATTACCCATTGCATTATGGGGTAACACACAAGGATGTAACTAGCTGGATGTCAGACACCAGGACGGGGACCTCAAATATTTTGCAAAATGTTTTGTTTTGGGTGTTTTGTTTTGTTTTGTTTTACTTATTTATTTTTAAAGATAGTTCTTTTAGGTGTTGGAAAAAATAATTATTGGATGAATGGTAACTAATATTTTTTGGTCTTTGATAAATTATATTACATTGAATTGAAAAAGAGTTTTATTAGTTTATACTTTCTATCAGCAAATTATGAAAGTGACCCAACTCAGTTGAGATTGATACAAAGGGAAAGGGGTATAGACATAAAAGGGTAAATTTAATTTAAGTTTTTTTTATTTATAGTAATATTGAAGGCTTTCTGTATGTTTTTTTTCTCTATCATTTCTTCTCTTCTATCATTGTTCTGTTTATGTTCTTGGTTAATTTAATAGTACTTTTTAAAATTAATTTTAAATCACACTAGATAAGTCTTCCATACATTCACTGCTTTGTATGTAAATACCTATACTTAGAAAATATGAGTTAATTAGACTAATCAGTTCCCATTATACATTAATTATTGTATGATTAGAACATACTTCAACATGTATTAAAAAAGAGAAAATATTAGAACAATTAAATGCTTAAATTTAAGTATTTTAACATAGATTTTACTTAATCTAAGTATAAATGAGTGCATAGCAATCAGTTGTTCTTTATTCCTGACAATGCCAGGATAAGGAGAAATGTATGGATGATGTATGTTTCTTTATAAGGTAATTAGATTTTGGAAGAGATTAATTTATGAAAGAAGTTGCCACATGTCCTTCAAATATGTTTTTTTTAAAAAATTGTGCTTCTCCAACCATTAACCTGTAGTGTTTTTACTCTAGTGGGAACTTACAGTATAGAATAATGCATGTTTAAAAACATCACTTTAGAAATTAATACAAGTTTCAAATTGGACCTAAATGTTTAATTATACAAAATATTTTCTGTTACTATTTTAATATCAACTGATTTCATTGTTTTGGCTTCCTCTAAGGCTTTACACATATGTTACTTACCTATGAATGTTAGATTATTTTACTCTTTTCTGCTATTATTTGTTTCTCATTGTCTGTAAATGCATATGCTCTGTTTCTAAAATAAACACATTGGACATAATTTTTATGCTTATGGGTTTTTTTCCAGTATGTTTAGCCATATAATTTATGTATGTTTTACAATATTTTTTACAAATGTAATCATTTTCTTGAAGTCTTACATGGACATCTGCTTCCCTGTAGAATCAGGAGGCCAACTAAGTTGTTGGCTGGGTATTCATCACCCCTACTGACTTTAGAGGGAATATCTAAAATTCATCCAAGAACAGAATTTAGCTCATAAAAAGTGAAACAAAAAAGGGTTAGATTTTTATACTTGTGGGCCCATTTTTATTATTTTTAACTATTAAAAACTATGGACCTTGGAAAAGAAGAAACTATCAAAACATGCAAATTATTATTATCTTAACTTATGATTAATCCCTTTTTGTTTTAGTGATGTTTTTACTCAGTGGTCTCCTTATCCTGAAATCATATAGTATACCTATTTATTATAATATCTACTGTTTTAAATTGAGTGGAATATGAATACAGTAATTTGTTTTTATGTTGGCTTCCTTGAGTATCTACTCTTTTTCTTAGGTTTACCTTTCTCATTTTAAAATTTTTACTCTTTTTAGAAATTACATAAAAATGTTCCTCATATTTACAAAAAGCCTGATAAGTTTATTTGTGTAATTATTTGTGTTTCAGTTACTTTCTTCTCTCCTCCTCCCATCCTTTGTCTGTCTTCCTTCCCTCATCATTCTGAGTTTCTTAGCATACTTCTCCATAATCTAAGAACTTAACTACTATTGGGTTGTCGGAAAAGTCATGATGTATTTTGTCTATGTTTTTCAAAGGTCATTTATTTATATAAAGAACAAAGATCAATCAATGATACATTGCCCATTTTGGTCAATAGCCTTTTGCCATCTTTCAGTGATCTTCATAATTCCTCGTTCATAGAAGGACCTGTCTTTATTTGTGAAAACTTGAACAAGGTGCTGATTTACAACCTCATCTGAATTGAATGTTATACCACGCAAGGAGTTTTGAAGAGAGCGAAGTCTGATGGTGCAAGGTCAGGTGAGTATGCTGGGTGTGGCAACACATCCCATCCAAACTCCAATAATTTTTGACGGGTGATCAAATTTGTGTGTGGTCTCGCGTTGTCGCGATGGAACACAACTCCTTTACAATTAACAAGCCCTGGACATTTCTGGATGATGGATTTCTTCAAATTGTCAAATTGCCAACAGCACACAAATTGATTATTTGATTCCTTGGTAGGAGCTTGAAAAACACAACACCTTTAAAATCCCACCACACAGAGAGCATAACCTTTCTCTGACGAATGTCTGCTTTCAATGTCGTTTGAGGTGAATCATCACGTCGGGACCAAGACCATTTGCGCACCACATTGTTGTAAACAATCCACTTCTCATCACCAATTATCAGTCACTTCAATAAACGATAGTTTTCCTCACGTTTAATGAGCAAATGTTTATACGTGCCGTCAAATGAACTTTTTTGAGTTCATTCAGAACCCAAATATCAAGCTTGCTTACGTATCCCAGCTTCTTCAGGTGGTCGTGAACACTTGAATGATGGATGTTCAATGTTCCTGCCATCTCTCCTGTCATGTAACATAGGTTTGACTCGATCAATGCCTTTATTTTGTCGTCATCAACCTCGGTGGCCTGCCTGACTGAGGAGCATCATTGAGATAAAAATCACCAGCATGGAATTTTGTGAACCATCATTGGCACTGACGTTTTTGTAGAATATTGTCACCATAAACTTTATGCAACTTTTCACAAGCTTGACGCGCATTCTTCCCTTTATGGAAGTAAAATAGTAAAATACAGCAAAAATGCACAGTTTGGTCTTCCATCTTCAACTTGTTGTAAATCCCCAAAACTCAACCAAATTGCTCAATTTTTTTTAGAATGAAGCTAGAACTCTCAGCTGTCAAATGCCATAGCAATAACATAGATGCCAATGACTCTAGTACTTCCAAAATTGAACCAGTGCCATCTGTTGCAAACATGCGTCATGACTTTTCCAACAATCCAATATATCAGCCTCCATAGGAATTATGATATTTTGAATACATTTAGTTCAAACACTGTCACAAACATAAAAACTAAATAAAGATTTTATGTTGTTTTGTGTCCATGCTGTTCATCTACCCATATGTAGACTGGGTGTTCTGATGTTACAAACTATTTAAATGGCATTCTAGCCATTTGCTTATAAAGTGGTTATATGAAACACAAAACTGCATTTTTCTCTAGATCTAAATTTCCAGGACAAGCTATAATATAAAGCCAATTTAATCTAAATACACTTAGGGAACAGAACTGGTTTTACCTGTCCATAACCACTTTTATTACACTGTTCCTATTTCTACCTTTACATCTTTATTACATAACATTCCTGTACTGCTATATTTTCTTTAGGGAAGAAAAGTCCGCTGCTACTATGTAGGGTGGAGCTCTCAATTCATACTTTCCTGGCACTCGTGTCCATGAATGGTATCGCTATATCAAATATAGAGATATTTTAATGTGTTCTCTCTTTTGTATTCCTTTGCCTTGGGGATTTTTTGCAGGGCCATTTCATTCACTAGTAGACACATTTTAACTTTTTAAAAGTTTAAACTCACCTAAAAGATCTCACTTTGTGTGTGTATGAGGAGGCAGGCAGTGTGTAATGAGAAAATATGCCTTGGAGAAGGAGGCAAGGTAATGTTTCCATGATTAGAGGATTAAGATGTTTAACTTTGTCTTAGAATGCTGTGCAATTGGCAAGGCCCCAAATGACAGGAGGAACCAAGGAGGTTGAACCTTGGGTAAGTAAGAGTCCACAAATCAGGCAGGGCACACTGCCGCTGAAACACTGGACTGTGACAATAGACATTTCAGCATCAGTTAGTGACAATAACCATCAGAGGGCTTGTCCTATTTTCAGCCCTGCAGAATATGCTATGACTTCAGCATAACCCCAATGGAAACCTCAGTGAAAATTGAATTAATTTTTGCCAGCATCTAAGGATGCTCAAAGTCCAATTTCAAAGATTAAAACTTTTTTATTAAAGTTTATTGGGGTGACAATGGTTAGTAAAGTTACATAGGTTTCAGGTGTACAATTCTGTAATACATCATCTCTATATCACATTGTGTGTTCACCATCTAGGGAGATTTAAAATTTTTGCCATATATGTCACAAATCCAAAAGAACAGTATGGTTAATAAAAGAAGGCTTTTCTAACAGCTGTTTATTTGCTACCTTTTATAGTATATGTGAAGATAAAAGAATCAGAAAGCACTTGGAAATATGGATTAATAGTACTAAGCAAAAATGCACATATTTCCGTCCTTAAAATGGCTCACCACAATAGATTATCCCATCATCTCAGCTCTGTCTAATATGGTATGTAGCCATTGAGTATTTAAAGTGTGGCTAGTGTGCTTAACAAATGAAATCATATATTTTTAAATTTTAGTTATTTAAAATTTTAAAAGCCATGTGTGGCTTGAGGCTAGCATATTGAACAGCACAGTAAAAATCCTTGATGAATTATTACAGTTGGAGAAGACAACTCTATATTTTGTCATTTCCTTTTCTTTTTCATACTAATTACCTACTAACCCTAACTTTTTTCATTTTCTTTTTTCAAGTAAGCTACTAAAAGTGGCAAGAATTGTAAACACATTGTTTTATTAGTCAATAGTTCTTTTAAATGCCATTTCAAATTAGAGTTTCTCTTTTCTACAAGTTAAAAATATTTTAACCAATATTGTCCTAATGTAAATTTAGACTTAATTAGTTTCTTATTTTGAAAGAGAGAGAAGAAGTGGATGCAGACTGAAGTAAGTCAACCAAGGGCAGTGGGAAGACTGTGATGAGGCAGTAACATTTGGGGAGGAGCCTCTCGTTACTTCCTCCTAACTATGTGCTTGTTTCTGCTTTCTTTTTTTCTCTCCTATATGTCACATCATTGGTGGGGGAGTAAGTCACCTATATTTTTCTGTCATTGTCACACTACCTGTGTGGCCTTGGACAGTTCACTTAATCTTTCTACCTTAGTTTATTTAATATCAAAAGAAAATAATTGGAGTAGATCACAGGTTGGAAGGTAAAGCTATATAGGCAATAGAGGCTAGTGAGACCTGTTATATGTGGAATTCTGCAGCCTTTCAAAAATCACAATAAAACAACAAAAATAAGCATATAAATGGGAAACAATGTGCAGATAAAAAATGGTCTTTAAATACATTCTGTCAATAGGTATGAAGTTTGCTACCCTAGAACTATTAATAAAGACTAGGCCCCATTTTTTAGTTTTAGATTGTGTGAATTGTGACTTTTTATGAAATTACACTATTCCAAATAATGCTAGAAAACAAGGTGTTTGTTTTTTTAAAAAAATCATTAATTATCTTGAAACTGAGTTATGTCTTCTAAATAATTAGGAAAGTGACTGGCACAGGAAACTGGAAGGGAGTGAGATTATTTGACGTTTGACTTAAACTATAGTCAAATAAATATCATTACAAACAGCACAGTCATATTCCTATTCATGCACTTCATAGACAAAGTTTAATTTTATCAGGAAAGACTTTTTGAGTGTTAAAAAAATTTGTGTAGTCCTCAACTCCATGGTAAAAAGTACTTACATGTACATCCCTGCATAAAATCATACACATTGAAAGTTAAGCATGAAACTTAGTATGTATATATAAAGGGGGGCTCTATCTTGAAACTCACAATGAGCATTAATAGATTAATGTGAAGAATAGTCTTTTTATTGGGTCACAAATATCACAGCATGGTTTCATGTAGGATCTAGGAATGCTCTCTTTAGATTCTTCACTGAAACCAGGTAGTATTTGTTTTTGAGCTTTCTGATTATTGACATTTTAAAAAATTATTTTTCAAAATAAGTTGGTTTGAATTTTTCTGCATATAGTAAATAATACTGATTATTAAAATTAAAGCCAAATTAAAATCATAAATGTCCTCTTTAAACAATACTGCAGTATTACTGTTCTTGTATTCAAGGAGCCCTTACTTTACTTACAAAATGACCTGAAAGCACAAGAGTAGTGAATGATGCTGACAATTCAGATACAGCAAAGAGAAGCCACAAAGTTCTTCCTTTAAGTGAAAAGATGAAAATTCCAGGCTTGATAAGAAAAAAAAAATGTATGGTGTGGTTGCTAAGATCTACAATGAGATCACTTCCTCTATCCATGAAATTGTTAAGAAGGAAACATTTGTTCTAGTTTTTACCTTGCACCTCAAACTGCAAAAGTTATGGTCACAGTGTGTGATAAATGCTTAGTTAAAAGAAAAAGGATATTAAATTTGAGGATGGAAGACAAACAAAAAGTGTGTTCCCATTGCTGGCAATGTGTTATGACAGAAAGCATTTAGGCTATATGGGGATTTCAGCAAGGGGACCCTGAAACCAGTGTCACCAAGGCATTTACTGAAAGTAAAGGATGGTTACACAGATTCAAGAATAATTTTTGGATTTTATCATCTCACATCATCACCAGAAGGGAGAGTATAATAAGATATTTTGAGAGAGACAGAGAGAGAGAGTGAAAGAGAGATTGCATTATTATAGTATATTTCCATAATTGTTCTATTTTATTATTAGTTATTGTTGTTAATCTCTTACTGTACCTAATTTATAAGTTAAATTTTATTATAGATATGTATGTATAGGAATATATATATATATACATATGTGTGTGTGTGTGTGTGTGTGTGTGTGTGTATTTCGGCACTAATCATGGTTTCAGACATCCACTGCGGTGGTATTTGAACATATGTTCACCAGATAAATGGGAACTACTGTACAGATCATCTTATAAAGTCTACTAAATAATGTCACCCTGTTTGCTGCTTTAAAGGCTTATAATCACTTTGCTTCTTTTTCAGAAATTTTCAAGAACTCTTCAACTCAGTGACTACCCTTATTATTTTAGGTCAGTTTGAAAACAAAAATGCATTTTTTAAAACAAATGCATTAAACTTCGACTGTTTTCACAATGATGAACAGCATTCTAGGCTATTTGATAAATAAAATGAAAGAAGGAAGTAAAAAATACATTTGCAGCACTAAATCAGGCAAACTAAATGAATTTTAATGTGTCAGGTATGGTTGATTTTATAGATTGTAACAATTATTATGATGGCTGCTCTAAGCAGAACTGTGAAACCCTAAGGATCTCTCATGTATACTTTAGATACTTTGGCTACATCAGAGCTGTTTTTATGTAACGAGTTTCATATAGATGCTGCACCAGTGTGTGTGTGTGTGTGTGTGTGTGTGTGTGTGTGTGTGTGTGTGTGTATATATATATATATTACCATTTCTCTTCAATAACTGCTAAGTATTCATTTACACTGAACAAACTAAACTAGGTAGGAAGCGATCAGCAAGGCGTAGCTGGAAATAGGTCTATTTTCATTATGTGTTGGAAAGGGCCAGGGCCCATGACATTTGTCCAGCCTGGTAAGGAAGGACTTCATTCAGGAAAAAAATAAATAAAACACACACTGCTGAGCTGTTGTCTTGCTGAGAACACAAGATAAAGGGAAATTTGAGAGAGTACTTAGTTTATGCTGCATATATTTTCCGCTATGGCACACGAGGACAAATGAATTGAAGATAAGCCCTTGAGTACTGCCTCTTAAGGGAGGTTTTCTTTTCTTTCTATAATAATTTCAATTTCACATTCTCTTAGGATTGACCAAATTACATTTTTATGAGTAAATGGGGGGGGGGAACAGCGGTCTAAGGAAAAAATATTTTTAAAAATTGAAAAAAGATTATTAAAAAAAAGACATAGAGATTTAAATCTATTTCTGATTAAAGTGAAAATATGAAAATTAGATTATGAGGTTTATTGGACATAGGCTGCTGACATTTTCCTGAGTTTTTCTGAATAACATGATAAGTTATTCTCAGTCTGTACCACTAAGGAATCACTGGGAGAGCCCTGGAAACATACTTCATTTCATCGTGATAAGAAGACCACAAAATCTTTTACCCTAAAAATGTGATTAGAGGAGTTAATTTATCATTTTTAGAAATAGACTGTAATTGTAAAAGAACCACTTTATCAAATATTTTATTTGATTTATACAGTCATTACTGCAATTAAAGTGAGAAGAAACTATCAATACTCATTTTATTTTAGGTGACTACAAATCCTTTGCTCATTCACAATGTTTCCTTAAAGTGGCAATGCTAATTGTGCGTGATTATATTTCATCCAATTCCAGTATCGTGTTTTAATTTACATGGCGGACCCACAGAGACTCTATAAGTGTTACATTATATAACTTAGCATCAAATTAATTTTCTGTTTTAAGATTTAAAACAAAGATAACTCAAGTGGGTAACAGAGATAATTCTTCTCTGGGAGCTATCCCATTAGTGGGTGGTGGTGAATATCAAATAAAAATTTGAGAATGACTTTCTATTGAAACATTTTATGGATTAAAGAGCATTATTTGGGATAATGAACATTATAAAAATTGCTAAAACTGGTAAATCAATCGCAATTTTTTTTAACGGAGTCTTTCTGGTGGTGGTAGTAATGGGGAGTGAAACTGAATATTTGGCTATAGAGAAATTAAAACTACATTTGTTTCTACTTTGGTAACATAATTATAATACAATAATCTAAATTTGTAATAATTGATATGACTTTGCTTTCTAAATACGATTAGTGCAATGTGAAATATCTTCATGGCTCTTTATTAAACTTTCAAAATTTCTTACTATTCCAATCAACGTTTCACAGCATTTATATTAGATTGGGGAAGAACACAACTAAAGTAATTTCTTTATGAAAACTAATTAGTTTTCTTCTTTCTTATAATTTGTATGTGAAGTTATTATTTGGATTCTATCTTTCCTGTTTTTCCTTTTCTTTCAAATAAACAAAATATTTTTTTGTGATTCTGTTTAATGTTCATATCTGACAATTACGGGTAATTTTTAAAAATATTTTTCACTTTACACTTTACTTCTTTGTTTCTGAGCTTCATTATTTTAGAAATAAGAACTCTATAATTTTATTTTCATAAAACATTTTTATTGTGAAATATTTTACTCATAAATGAAAAGGCACAAAATGAAATGTATGCTTAATAAATTTTCACAAAGAGAACAGGTTTCAATGACTACAAAGATAAAGAAATAAAATACTGTATAGCTTTCTATATTATAGGTTTACCAATGTAAATATACATTCCTAAACACTATGGTTTACTTTTGAATGTTTTTGCTCTTTATATACATGACACCTCACAATATATATTATTTTGTACTTGACTCCTTTCACTCAACAATTTTAAAATATTCATTTTATTTAATGTAGCCATAATTGGTTACTTGAATCACTCCATTGTATTTGTTATATGAATATATTATACTACAGATTCTTTATCGATTATGCCATTAATGCACAATGAAATTGTTCCTAGTATTTGATTTCTATGAATAATGATGCATTAAACATTCTTGTTATTAGGTACAGGTATATGAATTCCTGTTATATATACCTAGAAGCAAATTTGTTGGCTCATAAAAAATGCACATGTTCAACTCAATAAATAAGAACAAAAAGAGTTTTTATACAGATGTGCCAATTTGTACTGAAAAGATAGAACAGTTATGTTTGTGGTACATTATTTGCTAGTCTATTACTTTACTCATTCAGGCTGTCACATTTCATTGTAGCCTTTTAGGGTTTCACTGCCAACTAATGGTGTTGAAGATCTTTCCATATGTGTATTGTCCTTATTGATAGTCTGCTTTGTGAATTGCCTGATCAAGCTCTTTGCCATTTTTCTGTTGATTAATCTCTTTTTCTTAATATGTAGGTGACTTTTATATATTCTCGGTAGAAATACTTTGTTGGGTATATGTCTTGAAAATATCTTCACTCTATCTGCTGTTTGCCTTTTCATTATTTTAATGGTGTCTATTGTGAAAAAAAATCCTTAATTTTAATGAAAAGTAATTTATAATGATTACCTTTAGTGTTTTGGTGTCATGTTTTGAAAATTTTTCCCTACTTAAACTTATAAAGATTTTCTCTTATATAATCTTCGAGGTTATTGCTCTTTCTTTCATGCTATCATTAACAATCTCATTAGAATTAAATGTTTTATGATATGAATGAAAGATCATGTTTCATATTTTCCATATGAATGTTCAAATATTCTCAGTAATGTATATTAAAAATACCATCATTTCTCCACTAATTTGCAATACCACCTTTGTTATAAATCAAAAGTGCTTATACCTGGGATCTGTTTTCAGTTTCTTTTCTATTTTCATGACCTATTTATTTTAAACCTTGTACTGTTTTAATGATTGCATTTAAAAAAAAAAATCTTGGTATCAGGTAGAGAACAAAAGCTCTTACCTCATTCTTGTTCTAAAACATCTTGGTGTTCTTGATAATTTTAACTTTTATATAAACTTCACATGCACTTTTTGAATTCAAAAAATGTTTGATGACAATATTGCATTTTCAAATCCAAAAATATAGTATATTCTGCCAGTTATATGGGTGTTCCTTAATTTATCTTAAAAATTTATTTTTATCTATATATTTATATAATATTTATTATTTTCCATATGTATTATATGCTTGTATATTATTTCAAATGTTATTTTTAATGTAATTTTCTGTTGCTAGAAGAGAAATGCAATTAACATTTTTATACTGAACTTGTGATCAGCAATTAAGATAAATACACTCAATTTAAATACTTTACCTCTTAATATTTTTTGTATTTTATCTGAATATAATAATGTCAGACACAAATGATAAAATTTCACTTTTCCTTTTTAATTATTTTACCATTTGTTTATTTTTTCTTGACTTATTACACTGGGTAACATCGTGAGTATAATTTTGCATATAAGTAATAATAGCACATATTGCTGCCTTTACTTAATCTCAGAGGAAAGATTTTAATAATTTGCCATTAAATATGTTAATGATAGACCCTTTAAAAATCCTATTTCTAGATCAAAGTTGCCATCCATATCAAGTTTAATAATAGGCTTGCATAAAGGATGTGGGTTTAATAAAATATTTTTATTCTGCATCTGTTAAGATGTTATATATATTTTTTTCCTTTATTTAGTTAATGTGGGTAATTATATTTGTTAATTTTGAATGTTAAGCCAATTCTGCATTTCTAGAACATGTATCACCAGATGGCAAACTGTAATTAGTCTCATTTACATATGTAAAAATTGAAGTTCAATGATATGAAATGATTTCCCAGTCAGTGGCTGAGGAATGGCACAAAAAATAAATTTGTTTCTTAATCCTATGTTTATTTCACTCTTAGCTATTACAGTAAAATAAGAAAGATCTTTAAATCCAAGCTGCATTCAAATATCAGATCTTTGATAATTGCATAATTTGGGTATATTATTTAATGACTCTGCCTAATTTTTCTCTTTAAAATGGAGCTTGTGGTTGGTATTAAAGATAAATATTTGAAAAGGACAAAATATAATGCATAAGAACAGTAGATCTTTAAAAATGTATTCTTATAAATTATGATTCCTTTCACTTTAAATGTAAATATTTGGTTTTTAATATCCTAGGAATTATGGAAAACAAATAAAGTGTATTTCTTACAAGTATAAATGCTCTTCCCATGAATTTAGTATTATGTCATTCTTTTGTTCTGTTTTATGCACAAATTTTTCTGTATTATGTTCTTCCTCTCCCTTATCCAAGTACTATATATTGTACTATAAGCCACTATGTCCAAAAAGTGTTTTATTCCTTTTACAGAAAGCCCATCACAGTTGCATTATGAGTTGCATATCAATTAATTGAAAGCAAATATTCTTCAATGACATGAAAACACAGAAACACTGTAATAGTCATGAGAGGTGAAACCAAATGAAGTGGGGATGGGTAAAAAGTTCACTGATTGCATGACTAAATATTGCTATGGTGGCAATACTACCCAAATTAATCTATAGATTCAATGCAATCCATATCAAATTTTAGATGCCTATTTTGTAGAAATAAACAAGCTGATTCTAGAATTCATTCAAATACAAAGCCACAGCAATCAAGACAGAGAGGCACTAGCACAAGAATAAACATATAGATCAATGTAGTAAAGCTCAAAGTACAGAAATAAAAATTTACATCTATGGTCAAATGAATTTTGACATAGGTGTCAAGAGAATTCATTGGGGGGCAAGAATAGTCTTTTGAAGAAATGATACTGGGACAACTGGGCATTCATATACACAAGAGTGAATTTGGATCTTATCTCACAACATAAACAAAAACAACTCAAAATGGATCAGGGATTTAACATAAAATTTAAAACTACAAAACTCTTAGAAAAGAATATTGGAGTAAATCATTATGACCTCGGATTAGGCAACAGTTTCTTAGAAATGACAACACAGTGTCAAAAGAATAAATAAACTAATCTTTATAAAAAAAAAACAAAAAAAAAACTTTTGTGCTTCAAAGAATATCATCGATAAAGTAAAAAAAATATATAGAATGGGAGAAAATATTAGCAATCATATATCTGATAAGGGTTTTATATCCAGAATAAACAAAGAACACTTAGAGCTTAATAATTAAATAGAAATAACCCAATTTTAAAGTGGGTAAGGGATTTAAATAGATATTTCTCCAAAGCAGGTATGAAAATAACCAATAAGCACAAGAAACAATGCTCAGGATCATTAATCATTAAGAAATTACAAATCTAAAAAATTTTTAAGAGGATGCATCTCATGTTAAACATTCTTTTTTTTTTTTTTTTTAAGCTAGCCCTCCTGCCACCTGTTAAACATTCTTAACACACACACACACACACACACACACACACACACACACACACACACACACACACACCCCACACCAGGATACTTTTGGAGGTGATGGATATGTTTATTTTCTTAATTATGGTGATAGTATCATGGGTGCATGCATATGTCCAAACTTGTCAAGCTGTATACATTAAACATGTACTATTTTTTTCTGTATCTTAATTATATATCTCAATAAGGCTGCTAGAAATTACAGATTAAAACCAAAAGGAAATATCATTTTACACCCATGAGAATGGCAAAATGAAAAAGATGGAAAATAAGTGTTCACAGATAGGGGGAGAAGTTAGAACACTCATACGTTGCTGACGGGATTGTAAAATGGAGCAGCCATTTTGGAAAATTGTTGGGAGTTTTTCAAAATATTAAGCATAGAGTTATATCACCCAGCAATTCCACCCGTAGGTATTTAAAGGGTTGAAAATATATGTCTGCACAAAAAGTTCTATACAAATGTTCGTGGTGATATTATACATAACAGCCAAAAAGAGGAAACAGCTCCAATGTCGATCAACTGACCATTGGATAAACGAAATGTGATGTACTTGTAAATAGGAATATTATTCCTTTATAAAAAGCAAAGAAGTACTAATACATGCTACAATATGGATGGGCCTTAAAACATTATGATAAGTTTAAGAAGCCAGACACAAAAAACCACATATTTTGTGATTTCATTTATATAAAATGTCCATGATAGGCAAATCCATAAAGATAGTAAATTAAATTAGTAATTGCCTCAGCTGAGGGGAGGAAGAAATGGGGGATAACTTCTCATGGGTATGGTGTTCATCTTGGGGTGATCAAAATGTTCTAACCTGTGATGGTGGTGATAGCTGCACAATCTGATAATAAAACCATTTGTACTCTTTAAAAGAGTGAATTTTATGGTACGTAAGTTCTGTATCAATAAGGCTATTTGTTTTTTTAAAACAAGTGCAGTGAGGGTAGGAAAATGTGGGCTTTCCAATTACATAGATTTATTTCACATCCGAGATCCAACATTAGTGAAGTTTATTGATATATTTGACCTTCAGTTTATTTATAAAATGGTACAATATGTATAGCAGAAGTTGGAGTTTAAATGAACGTCTCAGTTTTTCTCAAATTTTCTTTATCCAAAAACTGATCTCTAGCAATTACTAAATTACAGATTTCTAGGTATCTTCTCCTAGAGTAGCAGTTCTCAATCTGTGGGTCGCGACCCCTTCAGGAGTTGAATGACCCTTTCACAGGGGTCGCCTAAGACCATTGGAAAACAAGAAGATATTTACATGACAATTCATAACAGTAGCAAAATTACAGTCATAGAGTAGCAATGAAAATAATTTGATGGTTGGGGGTCACCACAACGTGAGGAACTGTATTAAGGGGTCGCGGCATTAGGAAGGTTGAGAACCATTGTCCTGGAGTCTGATTCAGTAGGTCTTTGGTAAGGATCAAATTTTATATTTAAACAAGTGCCTTAGGGAATTCATATGGTTAGATAAAGCTTAGGGAAATAATGATAGCCTAAATAAAGCCTTGTTATATGGGTGCTCAATAAATACTACTTTTTCTCTAGCTTCTCCTATGACAATACCCCTTGAAGAATACGTGTGCTTTTGTATGTATGTGTTTTTTTAATAATTTTACTAAATTTATTGGGGTGACACTGGTTAATAAAATTATATAGGTTTCAAGTGTACAATTCCATAATACATCATCTATATATTGCATTGTGTTTTCGCCACCCAAAGTCAAATCTCTTTCTGTCACCATGTATTTGACCCACTTTACCCTTTTCTACATCCCCCATCCCCCTTTTCCTCTGTTCACCACCATGCTGCTGTCTGTGTCAAAGTGTTTTTGTTTGCATATGTATGTGTTTTGAATGTATATGATTATATGTGGCTATACATACTCATATGCATCAGAGTTTCCATTTCAAAATATTTACAAAAGGTATGCCTTAGCTGCTTAAGAAATTTCAAGGTTTAAAATGGATACATGCGACTCTAGCTATTTTTTTTTTTTAGATTCCAGAAAATGAAATCTGAGGCAGATCAACATGAAAATTCAACCATCGCCTGCCACTGAGACATTTTACCTTTTAAAGACAGAAAACAACTCTGTAGTAGGTTTTTAAGCACAGCGATCTCAAGCTATTCCTTGATAGAAATTTGTCTTTCTTCCCAAAGTACTATATAATTTAGTAAGGTTGGCAGTCTTTGCATAATAGATGCCAAGTAATTGAATAGCAGGGGTGTTATAGATTTGGTATGAAGGTAGAGATGTGCGATAAAACCTGGAGGATATCCATATGCACTTTCTCTAACTGTAGTCCAGATTATCAGCATCCCACTGTCTCATTAGTACTAAATTTTATGAAATTTATT
This sequence comes from Hipposideros armiger, assembly GCF_001890085.2. Lineage (NCBI taxonomy): Eukaryota > Metazoa > Chordata > Mammalia > Chiroptera > Hipposideridae > Hipposideros > Hipposideros armiger. The sequence continues at coordinate 502,607 of NW_017731918.1, read as the reverse complement.
TCTATGTTATAAAAAATGCAGAATCAAATATAAATAGAATGGAATAAACATCTGTGATTACTGAAATCAACATATTTCCTCTATTAAATATGCTTTCCCTAAGGAACATCGTCCTACAGAGCAAGGAAATTATTACAAATTCCCTTTAGGTTTGCACATGAAGAAATAATCTCTGTCTTTCTGAAAGATGCTTGAATGTCTATCAAAAACAGTGTTTGCTTAAAAAAACACAAGTAACAAGTAATGTTTTCAAATTATATTTTGGGCAATAGTACGGAGAGAACTATGCACAGTGCTCTTTTTTGAAATTCATTATCATAGTATATCTACTTTTAATTAACTTTATCAATTAAAATAAACAGAGGAGTCTGGCTATATCACTCATTTATTGACATTTAGCATTCATCTGCTCCATGGCTTGCTTAGTTTCAGTCATTTGGCTAAATACCATACTTTACTTTGCTTACATCCCCACCTTACAAAACAATGTGCAGAATTTTGTGATGGCTACTTAAAAACATTGGAGTCCTATGGAAACCTGTACTTTAGAAACAGTGTAGAATGAAGACAAATGAATCACATGGAACATTATGTAATTTTTTTTTTCAATTAAAGGTATCCTGATAATTCTAATACTTTTGCAATTATTTACATCATTTTCATCCCTGAATTGGCAGAAAAACATCTTGATATATGGAAACTCAAAATACATGAGGTCTCCTATAATGTGATTCGCAAATATTATGTCACATTTTACATTATTTCAGCTGTATGTGTGGATAGAGCCAAAAGAAGCCACACTAAGTGTAGAGCTACACTCAAAATCGACAAAATATTGCTTTAAAGCTAAATACAGTTATTTTGAATAAAAACTTGCAATCTTAGCCACCCTTTAAAAAATAGGTTTGGTGTTTAGGAATGAAGAACATTATTTAAGATGGGATGAAAAATTAAGAATTATGTATTTCAACTAAATTTTTTGACAATGAGATAAATGATTTGCACAACATCTCATAGCAAATCAGTGACACACACACAAAAAATCCAGTCCATTGTTGATTCAATATCACACTTGCTTCTCAATTAAGCATATCTCATAGGATATCTAAGTCAGCGCATACCTACAGCAAATCATGTTTTTTAATTCCCTTTGGTTGAACGAAACAATTAGTAGTCACCTAACTATTTACTAAATGACCGATAAGGAAAAAGAAATGATAACAAGACCTTATGCGAGCCATACACCAATGTAGATTTTCTTCTAAAACTGACACCATGCAAATAAGATTTCTCTATGCACTATGGATTTAGTTAATCCAAGTGTCAATATCTATAATAATATGATTTACTTTTTGTAGTGCATTATTTACATGCAGTTATGCCTTCTGAAGCATGCAATTTAGTGAATAACCTAGGTGTTTAAGACAGTGCTCTGAAGGGCTGCTATGAAAGTATGCATGTGGTCATCTTCACAGCTCTTGGTATACCCATCCATAGAGTGTGAATGTAAAGGACTCCTTCAAACATTATGCAATTTCTAATCTGTAAATTATACAGGGAAGTTATAAGGATGAGAAAAATCTAATCTACCATCAGTTTACTCACAGAACAACCTAATATTTGGTACTCTAGACGTTGGAGCTAATGCATATAAATTCTCCTTAGTGCTTTGTTTAAAAATGGTTTGATTATTAGGTAAAGAAAGTTATCTTCCAGGTTTCATTGTTTTTCTTCTTTTCCTTGTTTTTGTTGAATCAATGGCTATTGATTTTATTGAATGGTTGATTTTTAGCACTTATTTGGATGATTTTTCTTTTTTCATTCATTTATTCAGTATAAGTTGAATAATAACTAATTTCTTCTATTCTCATTTGGGTACCCATATGTCAATATTGTAATCTCTTAATCACTCTGCCTTGAAATATATATTGATATTTAGTAAGTTATTCCATCCTATTTTTCTTCTTTAAAATTATCTGCTATTGTTGATCTTGTAAATGTCCTTAATTTTTATTTAAGCTAAAAATGTTATCTTGTCCCTTTGTGCATCTCAGATTATGTATTCACCTCTAAGGATCAATTTAGTATCATCTTATAAGAATTAATATGTGGGTTTTTTTGTAATTTATTTCTAAAGTCTGTAATGGCCTTTATGACTCACTTGTTTACAAATGAAAAACATAAGACTTTATGTTTCAGTTTTCAAGATTTAAAATTTTTATTTATTTTATGATATTTTACCAGCTTTTGAGTGGTGATTTTAAATTATAGTTGAGAAAATATGTTCTCATTGATATGAATTTTATTTTATAGTAAATATTTGAATTTGGATACTTTTTGTAACTTATTATATGATCAATTTTGCAGATTGTTC
>NW_017731918.1:491691-497788 GCF_001890085.2 Hipposideros armiger | reverse complement strand
GACAGTGTAGGCTGCAGCCACCGCTGCAGTGGGTTGCCATGGGCTACCGTGTGTAGCCAGCAGCCGCCGTGAGTAGCCTTCCAGAAGCCAGCGACTAATCTGCCTTGCCTGGGAAGAGCACAATGATGGTGCCAAATTGGGCCAGTGAAGCAACGTCCTACACAACTAGACTGAAGAACAAAAGGACAGCAACTTTTCTGTTCCCCTTCCCCCAATTCCCCAGCGCTGTTCCCATCTCCCAATTCCGCAATAAAAATCTTTAAAAAAAGGGTCATACGCCATGACCCAGTGGAATTTATCCTTGTAATTTAAGACTGGTTCACATTGTGTAAATCAATTTGTAATACACTACATTAAAAGAATGAAAGATAAAAGTCACATGATCATCTCAAAAATATAGGAAAATTATTTAAAAAATGAATCATTCTTTCATGATAAAAGCTCTGAACACATTAGGTACAGAAGGAAAGTATCTCAACACAATAAAGGTCATATATGACAAGTACACAGCTAATACCATACTGAACAGTGAAAAACTAAAAGGTTTTTCTTAACATCTGGAACAAGTCAAGAATGTCCACCCATTGCTTCTAATCATCATAGTATGGGAAGTCCTAGACAGAGCAATTAGGAAAAGAAAAGAAATAAAAGGCATCTAAATTAAAAAGAAATAAAATTATCTCTTCTTGCAGACAACATGATCTTATATGTAAAATCCTTCAAGACTCCACATGAAAAAAAAATTAGAGCTAATAAATAATTTTAGTAGTTTCAGGATACAAAATCAATATACATAAATCAGTTGTTTTTCTACACAAGCAATGAACTATGCAAAAAAAAAATAAGAAAACAACCCAGTTAAAAATAGCATCAAAAAGAATAAAAAATTTAAAAATAAACTTAACCAAGGAGGTGAAACACTTTTACACTGAAAACTGTAAATCGTTAACGAAAGAAATTAAAGCAGACACAAATTAATGGAAAGGCATCTGTGCTCATATATTGGAAGAATCAATGCTATTAAAATGTTCATACTATCCAAAGCAACCAACAGGTTCAATAATGTCTCTTTGAAACTTGCACTGGCATTTACCACAGAAATAGAATAAACAATCCTAAAATTTGAATCGGACCACATTAGGTCCCAAATAGCCAAAGCAATAATGAGAAAGAATAACAAAGCAGGAGGCATTATATACCCTTATTTCAAACTATACTGCAAAACTATATTAATCAAAACATTATGACATTGGAATAAAACAGACACATATACCAATGGAACAGAATTGAAAGCCCAGAAATGAACCCACACATATATTGTCAACTAACCTTAGACAAGGGCACTGAGAATACAAAATGGGGAAAAGATAATCTCTTTAATAAATGGTGTTGGGAAAACCAGATAGCCGCATGCAAATGAATGAAATTGAACTCATATTACATCATATACAAAAATTAACTCAAAATAGGTTAAAGCCTTAAATGTAGGACTTGAATCCATAAAACTCATAGAAGAACACGTAGAAAAGAGTTTCTTGACAAAAAGGTCTGGGAAATTATTTATTGATTATGACACTGAAAACACATGTAACAAAAGCAAAAATAGTCAAGTGGAACTCAATCAAACTTAAAAGCTTCCATACAGCAAAGGAAACGATCAACACAATGAAAGGACATCTATGAAATGGAAGAAAATATTTTCAAACCATATATTTGATAAGGGGTTAACAACCAAAATATATAAAGAACACCTACTACTAAATAGGAAAAAAAAAAATCATCTGATTACAAATTAAAAAAACAATGTGGAAAAAAATAAAAAATAAAAAAACTGCAATGTGATATCACCTTGTATTTATTAGGATGACTATTATAAAACAAACAAACAAACAAAAAAGATATCTGTTTATAAGAATGTGGAGTAAATATACTGTTGCTGAGAATATAAATTGGTACAGCCATTATGCAAAACACTATGAATTTTCCTCAAAAAATTTAAAAAATAAGACTACTATGTAATCCAGCAATCCTGCTTCTAGGAATATATGCACAATACTGCTCTTTGGTTACTGATGAAGAACGAATACTTTAAGCAAATTTAAAGTGACCTCTTGGGAGGACAGGTAAAATACATAAAGCCATAATACAATGTGAGGTAGGTGGAAAGATTAAGTGAGAAATACATGTTCATGCTGGGATTCCAGGTCTTACTTTGACCTACATCAGATTACCCATTTATCTTTCTAGTTATTCCACTTAATAGGAAAAATATAGGCATTTGCATATTTCCGAATGCACCATATATGTATATTTGTTATAAAAACCTTAATAAGAACTACATATGCTGAATAAGTGGGCATTATAAAATATATAAGCTAGATAAAACTTCAAGTTTCTTTGCCTCAATTGTTTTAAAAAGTTTCAAGTTGTTAGAAAAATATTGTCATCTTTTTATACTGAAACTGCATTCTCAGAAATACTCAGATATTCATTAACCATTTACTATCTATGATAATTCTTTCAGATATATTACATAAAACCCAGAGTAACAGTTTAACTGAGATTTAGGGATTTTTTTACTTACAATAAAATATATTTGTTTTAAAAAGAAATTGCAAGTTAACATCATTATTGTTTAATTTAGGCCTAATTTTGTCTCATATTAATTTTCACCCTTTTATTTAAATTTTATGTTTTATATTATTTGTATTTTATTTTCTGTCCTCCATATAAATAAATCACTAAATAAAATTTAGAAAATAAGTAAAACTACAGAAAGGCATAAAAATAATTTGTAATAATATTAGTCAATACTTTTATATATCTAACGCATTCAATCATTCCTAGTTTCTTTTTTCTATACATCCATTGTACAAGTTATAGACACTCTCAAAGCTTCATACTTAGTCCTTGAAAACTTCAATCACAGTGTTCATTAGGGAGAGATGTAAACACAACTGTAAAAACCATAGAAAGTTGCCCTCTCTTTTTACTTACAACTTTTTAAGTTATGAAGGTAAAAGAAAATGCAATTAGAATAATCCACTGAAAGCTCTATTTGCCACCTGCCATTCTCTGAATGCCTCCTGATCAAAGTGAGTTTTTAACTTGCAGATTTTCCTTGATAGACTGGAATTAGGAAAGTTTCCCTCTAACGTGAGTGCCCCAGCTGCCACATGCGTGTAAATATAAAATCAATCAAATCAAAGTTTGGCAATATGGAAGTAAAAAAATGCATTTGATCTGTCCCAAAGACTGGTTATTTGCATAGAAATAAAATCATTAACTCATTTGTTTTTTAAATTTTCCAAAGCTTAATTATAGTTATTTGTTATTTGACCTGATTGTCTCTCACTCTTGGCTAGGGTAACAGATTTAACTGAGTTGTTCTTATGATTCTGGCTGCTTCTGGGTGGAATTGCTTTCCAGGCCACAAACCAAGTTGCTGTGGGACAGCGATGTATCACATTGTTTCCTGAGCTATATTGCTAGACTGTAGGAGAGTCACATGATTTTAGCAGTCCCGGACAGGGTCTAACTCATGTTAGACTGAGCAAAACTGTCTTAATCTGTCAGCAGCTACAATGTGTAAACTATGGTTTGCTTGTTTGTCTGTTTTAAAATCTAAACAGTATCTCATCTAGTTTTGCTATTGGGCAAAATTATCTCTACAAGGGTGCCGACACCATTCTACCATTCTTAAAAAAAAAAAAAATTGGCAGTTAGAAACAGATTTTGTCTGCATCCTAAAGCTCCATACTTCGAAGCTTTTAAAAATTAAGAAACCACCTCTGAGAGGCAAATCGTATGAAGGTATATGTAGCAATTATTTGTCATTACTCTTGACATTTCTGGATGTCATGACTAATCTTGAGGCTTCTATGGGGAAGATGCTCTGGGTTGATTAGAGCCCAGAAAATTAAGTTCAGATGTTAAATTGGATACAGATTAGGTTAGTTTTCAATGGGACCGGACCTAGTGACTCAGGGTTATTTGGGTACTTGGCTACCTTCCCTGCTATTTCTCAGAAGACGCTGTTGCTTCCTCACCACGCTGATCACTATTTCAGGAAGTAACTTCCCCATACGTGTGTGTGTGTGTGTGTGTGTGTGNCAATTTTATTTAATAGTCAACATTTACATTTAACCACAAAATTATAGATACCTTAGAACTTATGCATTAATTTTCTTCCATCCACAAACCTTGCTCTACTACTTTTTTTAGGTGAGTCCACTGGTTAATAACGTTCTTATTTCTGTTTGCCTAAAACATCTTTATTTTATTTTCCTGTTTGTAGGCTACTTCCACTGGGTATGGAAAAGTGGCTTGGTTCTTATTTTTTTTAATATTGTAATTGTACCATTCCACTATCTACAGACTTTCATCATTTCTGTTGGAAAATTGTCCATCAGTCTTATGGTTGCTGATTTGAATGTGTGTGTTTTCTTCCTGTGACTACTTTTAAAATTTTTCTCGTCTTTGATTTTAGCAAGTTATCTATAATGTGTTTATGTGGTTTTCTGTGATTTTTTTTGTGTGTGTATGTGTGTGTGCTTGAGATTTACAGACATTTGAATCCTTTGCTTGATGTCTTTTCTGAGTTTAAGAAAATTTTCAGATATTATCTCTTCAAATATTACTTATGCCTCTCTTTCACCTGCTCTGTCTTTCTCAGTCTCCCTCCCTCTCCTCCTCTTCCTCCTCTTCTTCTTTCTTTTTTCCTATCTCTACCTCTATGTCTCTTCTCTCTACATTTGGTACTCCCATAGGGTACATGCATGTTAGTGATTTTGTCACATGTAATATATATTGTTTGTATTCCTGTAATGTTCTCATATTTATTTCCATATTTTGTTTTCTTTTTCCAAAAATTATTTTATATTGATATACTTTTCTCAGATTACTAATTCTCTTTTCTATATTGTCTATTTTTATACTTAGTCATAGTTGTATTTTTTAAAATTTCTTTTTGAACAGTTCAATGCTTTGCAGTTTTTTGGTGAAAGTTTGATGAAGTTTATTATATTTTATCATATATCTTAATATAGTTTCAATTTTTGAACACTATAACCATATTTCGTGCTCTATATTGGAGCAATATAGCTCCAATATAGAGCAATTTTTTGGATCTGTTTCTATTGTATTTTTTTCTCTTGATTTCCTGATATTTTGGCCTGCTGCTGGCATGACAGAAAATTTCTTATTTAATATTGATGCAGTTTATAAAAATGCATGTAGAGGCACTGAAGGACATTATATATCTCCAAAGGTAATTCAGTTTTCTGTTATCAGGAAGATAAGAGCAGGAAAATCTCCCGATTTAGTCAACACTGGTCCATTTTCATTTTTTTCCCTACTTCTAAGGATGTAGCCTCTCTATTGCAAGGGTGAGTTTCTGGGCCATAGCTTAAGTGGACATTAGTCTTACGTTTTTAGCCTTACCTTCAAAAAGAAGTTACCCACTCCTCCTCCTGTTCCGGCTGACAGTGTGATCAGCTCTGACTCCTCCTCCTCAGGGTAGTCCTTCAAGTCACCTTTCTGACACATGGAACTGATGGCTGCTCACAACCCTGCAATGCTGCTGGTCAATGTCCTCAGACTCATCCATGATTTTTGCTTTGTTTCTGGGACATAAGGATGATTATCTGCTTTTCGAAGCAATATTTTCCTGATTTTTCTCTGTGTATTTTATCTGTCATTACCCTGTGTTTTAAGTAAGTGCATGGTCAATGATGCTTTTATGTTTATTTTCTATTCTATCCCCTTTCTGATCTTGAGAACTTTGGTGATGAATGTAGATATGTTTTAGATGATGTTTATGTATGGTTATTGGTTATACATATTATACTTTTATCAACATATGTTAATTATATAATTATGTAAATAAAATACTAGCAAACCTAATTCAGCAGCATATTACAAGGGTCGTACGCAGGCCAGCTGAGTGGTGCAGTGGTTAAGAGCTGGCTTGGGACGCCAGAGGGCCCCGGTTCAGATCCCACATATGCGGGCCAGTGACACTGCCCTCTACAGCTAAGATGCTGAACAACAGCTCAACCTGCAGCTGGGCTGCTGTGAGTCGCAGGTGACAGTGTAG
>NW_017731918.1:477775-487494 GCF_001890085.2 Hipposideros armiger | reverse complement strand
GAAACTATTTTCCTCATTCCCCATTCCTAGCTAAAAACAAATGAACAAGAAATCTTTACATTTATTCTTGGCATTGTTTCAAAACTTCTCAGTAAAAATTGTCTGAATGAACACATTATGTCGTTTTACAGTTTTTAGTACTTTTTAACTAGGCATCGAAGTGCCCAGAAAGGAAGTATTTTGTTGTTGTTGCTTTTGTTGCAGTTTTACTCGTGGGATTGTTTGCTTCCTCTATTTAAGTTACATGAGTAAGCACTCCAAGTTCATTTTCTCAAATAAAGCAGAGACAGGGAAGCAAAGAAATAGAATTAGAGTTAGGAAATGGGAGAGAAGAAAGTAAGTGGAAAAGAAAGAAGAAAAATATAGGAGTGGACTCAGATCATCAGTAATTTCCTCAGGAGTCAACTCTGCTAAGAATATAATGTGCCCTTTTTACCAGGAAAGGAAACAACAATATATTTTCTGATTCTGCAAGAAATGACATGAGACCTTGGAAAGCATTAATTTCTAGCAGCATCTATCCTGAGATTTGAAACTTGTTTCATAAAGTTCAAGACCTAAAATTTTGTGTAGTTGATCAATAATTCACTTCGCTTCACAAAACCACCCTGCAATAATGACCCAGGGAGTCAGTCTTTTCTTCATGCAGAGACTTTTAATACATGGATTACATTTTATGACCAATAACTCATTAATCTTTGCAATAACCATATTCAGTTAAACATTACTATCCTATATTATAGGTAAAGTGATTGAGGGGAGTTTTTGACTTGCTGAAGGTCAAACTGAAATAGAGGCAGAAGTGGGATGAGGTATGAATGTGATTCCATGACTAAATCTTAACTCACAGTATTACTTAGAAAAGGCCAACATTTTTATTTTTAAATTCTTTTTTGTCTCCTTCAAAACTTACCCTTATTACATAATTATAGCTCAAATACCACCTGGCCATTTTAATAAACTGTTAACAAGGAAATCTCAACTAGAGGCTCTTCAATACTAAACATCATTGTAAAGAAAAAAAAATGTATTTTTCTCTATGAGTTTTACGTTTTAAAATAGCAGCTACAATATATATGAGGCTTTATATTTAAAACATATGGTAATCAGCTTGACTTCATCCTGTTCTTAAAACTGTTGAGTAGGTGCTGGATAATTTTTGTATGGAGCCATACTAGGATAAATGTGAAATATGACAGAGAAACAATGGTGTAGAATCGGGAAAAGGGGGAAAAAAACTAAAAACAAAATTGCATAAGTTTCTTTCAAACCTTAAAAAAACAAACTGTAAAAGTTTCTCTCACTGATGAAATGAGCTCTTTACATATAAATTATATTGTAATAACAGAGCTCCTGGGTGGAAAAGAGTTCCTTCTCCTGCTGGCAAAAATTAAAATAATCACAGATGGCTAATGATCAAAAATACTGACTGACAGCTCTGAAGTATAAAACACAGAGAATGTTCTCAGAGGAGTGAGAATATTTTCAGGGTTTCTTAAGTCAATACTCAAAGTTGGTTTAAGAACCCCACAAAGCATTTTCCCACTGGATATTCATATATAGGAAGCTTTTATTCTCTTTGGAAAAGTACCTTATAGACTCTTACAGCTCCTTCGATAAACCTAATGGAATTCTTTGTCTTTATGATTATTTTAGTATTTGGAAGTAAAATGCAAGAATTCACCAAGGAAAGGGAGCCCATAATGCTTCCCAAAATGATATGAAAAACTTTTATAATTCAGGCACTAGGAATCCAGTCCCTTATTTTAAAATATAGGTGGATCTGTCCAGCAGAATTAGCTGTCTTTATAAAAATACCAAACAGTGTTAATAACAGTCACAACAGATAGTTATTGAAAACTTGTTAGGTACCTAACATTCTATTAAGCATACTACTTAGTTACCAAATTTAATTTTAACAAATAGCCCTATGAAATGCATCACATTATTATTCACGTTTTTTAGATGAGGAAACCAAGTGTACAAAAAGTTTTAAAATGTGACCAAGGTGATTGACTTGAATTTAATTGTATTCATTAATTCACTTACTAATTTGTGAAATCAAATAATGACTAATATTTTAAATGCCTGTTGAGTTCTAGTTTTTGGAGACATAAATATATATAATAATGTCCCTGCCCTGCCTTTTTAATGTTTATATTCTACATGGAGACATGTATGTTATATATGTATCATACATATATGCACACAAATGATTCATTTAAGATGTGTGGGCTAGGGGCTAGAGGTACCAAGTGGAGAGATTGATTCATTCTACCTGGTCATGTTAGGCAGAAAGTAGGCATGAGGGACAGGAGGGGTGGGTGATAATTTAACTGGTGGTTTGCATAGCCCAGGTCCACTCCCCAGGGACCACCCTGGTCCAAACCTAGGGGACTAATTTTGTGGTTAGAACATCCTGAAAAGAGAGAAGTAAAACCCATCTAGAATTATCTGGTTTTGGATGCCTGTGCAGAGTGTTAAAGCTTACCTTCGGTTTAACCTTAGCCTCATTATAATATAGTTACAATAAATTATCATTGTGGTTTTAACACCCTCCCCCCGCCCCCCAAGGGCTTTCCTGTGTGCATTATGGGTAAGGGCTTGTGCAGAAAGAAATGGGTTATATAATCTACATATGTCAATCAAATCTGGATGTCACATGCAGGGCTGGTCCGGAGCCAACAATATAAGCTCAAGGCCCAAACCCTTAGGCGCCACTGTTATCTCTCTTGACTTGGCCCATTCTTCCCTTAGAATGTATCCTAATAAACTTTCCTTACTCTATAATTTGTTTGCTGATCTGTAACTCTATACTGCATCAGCAAAGGCACCGAGCAGTTAGTCCGGTAACAGTCACAGTTATCCAAGAATGCACCACATAGAGGTAAGGATGAGATAAGGACATCACATATAGGACAAGGTTTTGAGGGATGGGTAGAACTTTGCTAGAGAGGAGGAAGTTGAGAAAAGATTATCACGGTGCTGGAATAGTTCTGCACATGACAACATGCTTATTGAATTAATAATCCTATGTGTTCTACATCTGCCTCAGTAAATCACAATCATAATAGACAAATTCCTTTGGGAATGCAGTCATATTGCTAAGAAAACAAATGTGGAATATCATAAGCAAGAAAAATTTTTAAAGTAATTTTTTTAAAGGAACTGTGCAAGCCTTTGGGTGGCAAGAGCGTATTTTGGAACAAAAACTTGCTGTTCTTAGCACGGGCTGAAAGAAAAACAACTTAGTAACCATTTAAATGGTTGCTTTTTTGATATATCTGCCAGAATTGCTTATAATGTGCAAATTCTTCATTTGGATGTTACTTACTCGACTAAAACATTTCCAAGTCAACTCACTGTACTTCACAATACACTGAAATGAGTAAAAGTATTAAAAGCATGCCTGAGGCGACAGAAACTTTGAGGTTAATTTCCATTTCTTCAAGTACATTTGATGAATGATGTGACAAAGGAATCCTAATTAAGGTTGAAATCCTGAATACTAAATAAATGAGAAGTGCCACTACATTCATCTTCCACAGTGATAATACTGCCACTTCTGCTTCTCTTTAGCCTAGCCCTTGACTTTTTGGGAAACCTTTTTCTGTATATTTTCTTCCTCTATCACTTTTATTGAGAGCAGATCATGAATATCCTACTCACTGTTAGTAAAGCCAAAATCTAAAAAAGTCTGTGTTTCCTTGTTTTCTGTCTTCTCTCATTTACGCCTTTATGTTAAAAGCAAATATTTTATTTTACATTTAAACTCAAAAATGGCTTCACCCTTAAAATACCAGTTACTGTTTCTTCTCACATTATAAAATCTAAAGGTAAAATTATAAGATGAATCTTTCAATTTCAAAGAAATAAAACAGAAAGCAACCACAATACTCTCAATAAAAGTTAGCTATTTAATGATACCGTTTTCATTGTGACTATTGTTATTATGAGCCAATTAGTAAGGGTGGAAATTGTTTCATCTCTCACTAGCTGTGGAACCTGAGGCAAGTTACTTAATATTTGTGTAACTCTAGCATCTTGATTGTGAACCACCCCTCTCAATCATGGAAGAAAACCATTGGACCTAATATTTTTGTTAAATTGTATTTACTTTTATTTTGAATGTTTTCATCAAAAGATAAATTAACTTCTCAGACAACTTAGTTTAGAAAAATAAAAACTAATATTCATAAATATAAGAAATGCAAATGTTTATAGTATCTATATTTATAATTATGATTGTTGAAAGCTGGATTGGACACTAATTCCTTCAAAGTGTGAATAGATACACCTACAAATGGTGACTCATCTGTACAATGGGGCACTATTCAAAATAAATAGGGTGGGGTTGTTTTAAAATTTTGATTTATTTCAAACTAGTGTAAATTTAACTCTAAAACCTGGTATTTGATTCAGTTATTGCAATATTTTAAGGTTGTTTTGACAGCTTGGCTGTGTTAATCTTCTCTTACAATGTAAATCTTATGAAATCTTGATACAGATTAAGTATACCTGATGAAATCTAACTTTTTAATTGAAATGCCATGAACTGTGGAACACTCTGTATTTATTTCAAGGCTCATTAAAAAGAAAAGGATATAAATATCTTATTTATCATTCTAATGTAAATTACATTTTGAAATGATTGTATTTCAAATTGGGAGAAGGGGTTCAATAAAAAGCAAAAACAAAAGCGAGATTTTTTAAACTTTTTGTTTTATTTTATTTTAATCAAGTCCTGATATTGATGTTATATTTTCTTCATAAAATAAATTTGAAGGCTTTCCAGTTTTGGTCTGAAATAATTACAATAATTTTGAAATTACCTGTTCTTCAAGATTAAGTAAAACTTAACCAGGAATTTATCTGTTCCTAGTGCCCTTCACCAAACCGTAATAATAGATTTAATTAAAATTTTCAACTTGTTAGGTCTAAATTGATAATTCACATTTAAATGGAAAACAATACACTTCTGAAGGTTTTCAAATTGCCATAGGTTTGCATGTAATGTTCAAGCTTACTTTTTTTAAGTTCCTCTGTATTAGAGGTGTTTGCTTTTACATTCCAAATGTTTGTTTTCCTTTCCCTCTACTTTTTAAAAACCATCCTCAAGAAGTGTTTGTTTATTTTATTGGTCCTTCAAATACCTAGTGTTTGGATTTAGTCATTATTTCTGTTTCTTATTTAACAAACACTTACGTAGCATTTATTTTGTGCTAAGAACAGTTTTAAGCACTTTACAAATATTAGCTCCCTTATGTAATTCTCTATAATAATCCTATAAGATACTATTATTATTTTCATTTTTATTGGTAAGAAAACATAGGCACCACATTATTTTGGATTTCTCTTTAAGCATATTTTTCTATAACTTATTTCCATTGAGACCAATGTCTAAATGATTTATAGGCTTTGAGATGTTTCTTCTACTTGTACCTCCTCACACCATTAATTTCACTCCACTCTCTTCAGTGACCATCTTTTCCTTTAATTTGTTTACTATTTTTAAAAAAATAAACAATTATAGTATTTAGGTTCGGGTAATGGTTTTATTTTTCTTGGTAGGTGCTTAAGTTCATTTATTGTCTGTCCAAGTTTTTGTTTGTCTCCTCCCGTTGACTCTCTGGTAGCCAATCTGCCCTTCAGGCTATTAAGTTATTTAATTATGGTGTTATCTGTTGTTGCTTTTGATGTTGTCGTTGTTGTGAGCTTTTGGTGCCTGCTAATTGGGGTTATGGATTTGATGGGGGTATCCCTCAAATGGTGGAAAGAGGTTGGCTCCCTGTACCTTTAGCAGTTGCCTATTTTCCTTGATCTCTAGCCTACCCTAGCTAGAGAAAACCTGTGTGGTCCCTACATTCCTTCTGCTACCCTAGTCTCAAGAATAGAAGCACAAATTTAGCTCTGGCTCAATATCTTGAGTTCTTGGGAGCCTATACATTTTCATGCAGGAACAATATACATCTAAGGTGCATGTTGTGTATGTGTGACAGAGACGGGGTTGTTTTCATTTGGTGTTTCTCGAATCTTCAAGTGTCTAGCTTTTCTAGTACTTATTTAGATCCTAACAAGGAGATTCTCATAGACCACAATATTTCTTGACTTTTCCCTAAGGGCTAAAGCCTCACAACCCCCATACCCACACCGGTGGTTCCTAAGATAATCAAATATCACAGACTGACCAGATCTACCTAGTTCAGGAGTAGTGAACAATCAGATATCAGAGCAGAGAAGATACATTCAGAACTACCATATTTCCAATAGCCTTCTTCTTTTTTTTTAATAAATCTTAAAAGAGAAGACATAATATAAGACATTATTTATAATATTTTTTATTAATCCAGTGCACCATAATATCAACAAAAACTGGAAAGTTGCAAGAGATGTGGAAGGAAGTAAAAGAGTATTAACTTCCTTCTTTTGCATAGAGGGAATCAGAAAATACAAAATAATATATGATATTGACAATTAAATATAACATTATAATATTTTAATGTAAAGGAAAATACTAGAATTAGAAACAAGATATAGATATTCAAATTTCTATATAAAAATCCCTATAAAATCCCTAAAAAAGTCTATATAATTTTTTTAAAAGCCCAAAACATCTATTTTTCATAAAATATCAGTCATTAGCCCCTGGTATAATATTACTACTTAAGAGAATTAGGATAATCAGACCAACCCTAACAGTAATAGGGAATTATTATGGATTTGAATTTTTCTTCTTTTTTTAATCACGCCTCTTCCAATACTACCACCTCTGAATTTAACTAAATGTCTGATTTCCACAACAGAATTTTCCTTAGCATTGACTATGAATAAGGAGCATGCCGTATAATAAAAGAAGAGAGAAAACTGAAGTAGAAACATACAGTAAGCGACACAGCAGCTAATTAGGTTTACATCAGAGGGATATAAATTTCCATCTTTTCAAAGCCACTAATAGTTTAGGTTACAGTTACTGACCCTATAACTTAAATCAGAGTATCTACCTTAGTGTCTTTTCATTTGATAATTGGATCGTTTCACATTGCAATTGTACACATGGATGTCGGTGTTTAACTGCTAGAAGTCAAAGACCATTGTACTAGATATGTCAATCATACCAAAGTTCATTCCAACAGAAAGAGGGAAAACATTTGTTTTCAGATCTCCCTGAGAAATCAACATAAAGGACACACGTGACCCTGACCTTCCTACGTACTTTGGATGAGGAATGAGGACATGGCACAAAAAATGTCAATCCATAGGTCTGGGCAGTAAGTAGCTGAGTCAATCAGATGCCTATTTTAAGAGTAAAAAGTGTCAGTCCCATAGGTAATGAGAAGACAAGCAGAAATAGGAAAACTGGCACATAAAGAGATTATAATATTATGAAAACATGACAAATATGGGTGAAAAATCCTTTTCATTTAGTTATACAGGTATTGGAACCCTAAAGTGAAGAGTCACAAAGTCCAGAAATGTGAGAATTGTCATGAATGAAGAAGGACCATCTGTGGGATCCCTCTTGTGGATGAAAAAGGTGTGCTAGAACAGATCAAACTGAAAGTAACCTCACAGCATCATCTGATCATAAATGCCAAACTGGGCAGGTCATGGTGGGTAGTAACGCCCAAGGCCTATAACTTCTTTAGTAAAAGGGTTTCAAGCAAATACTGTTTATTGTTCTTTTTTATTATTATTATTATTATTATTATTATTTTATTTTTTTTGTTTATTGTTCTTGTACATCTAAGTTAATGCACCTTTGAAATACCAGAATAACCCTCTTTTTCAGGACTCTCAGAGGCATGACCACCCACAAGAGAAGACATAAACTTGTTAGCTATCCTGTACCTTACTTTTTCCCCCCTTCACGTAATCTTCCTTACATTCCCTCTTTAATTCCAAATGTATAAAAGAAACTGCAAAACTGTCGTTCTTTTGAGCATTTGACATCTTGCTTCCCATCACTGTCATCAGTGTGGCCCAAATAAACTCTTATAAAAAGTCTCTAAATGTTTGGACATTTCTTATGTCGACATTCTCTTTTATAGTTCTTATACTTGGATACATCAGATTGTCTTATCTAGTGTTAATATAGCTCTTCCATTATTTGAAGAAAACAAGTCTTTGTTTCTTCCAATTTAAATTAAAACAAAGAGAAAGGAGAAGCAACAAGGAAGCATAAAAATGGAAATAAAAATGTAACAGACTAAAGACAAAAACCTATGAAATATGCCAATAAAGGTAAATGAGTTAACCACTTGAATCAAAGGTAAAATCAACATTTCATACAAAAAACAAAATTCTGAGCTGTGAATCCTCACAGAACGGTAATGACAGTTACTAGGAAAGGTGAAATGTGGACCGTCAAGGATGTGTTACAATTCAGCTCCAACAATGCAGTGTAAATAAGCACAACCTGCACTGAGAGACCCATAGTAGCAAAACAAGCTGACATAAGGGTATAAGGAACTGGCAACAATTTTTGAGAAAAATCTGTGGACTTCCTAAATACCTAAGAAGCAGAGATGAACATGGGGAAATCCTATAAAACAGTAGTCACTGCACCGCATCAAAGAGCAAACTTCTGGGGTACAGTGTTGTTAGGCACACTGGGCAGTAATTGTTTTTTTGGCCACCAATCACACTCACAGATAGTCATCACGATGAGTAGAATATTTTAAAACACACAAACAAGAAGCAATGAGTAGTTTCAATTCAGAGAGAAATGAAACTTTTTTCAGTTACTGCTAATCAAATTTCAAAACCCCTCCCTCTGTCTCTGTATGTGTATATAGGTGAGTGTTGGTGCAGTAAATAAACAAATATTGGGTTGTTGGAAAAGTCATGACGCATTTTTGCAATGAAAAACATATACAAAATACGTCACGACTTTTCCGACAGACCAATAGCATAAGAAAACCTTTCCCAATGAACCCATTATCTAGCTTTGACTTTTGCTGGGGAAGGAAGGGAAGAGGGGAAAGGAGGGATGCCTGAACACTTTCATAGGATGGAAGAAAGAGTCATAGAAAGAGTCTTTCATAGAGTTTATGAAAGAGTCATAGAGTCACTTTCATAGGATGGAAGAAAGAGTCATAGAATTAGGCGGCTTTTTGCATCATGACAGAACCAAGGAAAGCCCTAGTAGTCTCTAGGTTTGAGGACTGCCACACCTTTGCTCAGTTTCAGGACTGGGTTTTCTACAAAATTCTGCTTTCACATTTGACTTGGAAAAGAAGACTGAACTGTGTGTAAATATGAATCCTTTAAGACTGCACCATCTGGAGCTAATATTTGAAGTGATTTACACATGAAATAGAAAAATAAAAACAGAATCCACATGAAATTATGCTTTAACATTTAAAAAGTAGAATAACAGAATGTATTTACTGCCTCCAAATTGTACCTAGTTCGTGAAATAAAGTTTATTTCCTTACATTCTTGGTTGTAATGACCATTGAATGTAAGGTTTTGAGTGACTCCAGTTTTGAGGGATGGGGATATCACTTGGCTTGCCTTCTGGCATTACTTATCATTTGACTATGTCCGACTCTACTATAAGCTTCCCTTTTCCCCAATTCATCCAATACAAATGTGTATTATGCCCTCTAAATGCCATACATTGTGCTAGAATTTGGGGAACCGTTAGTATTTCAAGACAATGGTCTCTACCTTTTGGGAATAAAAAAATGACTTAATAAAATAGGCATTAACCAATT